>NC_134701.1:55637500-55687500 GCF_043290135.1 Rhipicephalus microplus | reverse complement strand
TCGTGGCCCACGCGATAATGAAACGCCCTGTCTCCATGAAGCAACGATTGGTCTCCTACGTCATGTTCATATACAGATTGATGCTGTTCCGAGGTAATCAACCGTTGGAAAAAATTATTCACCAGCTGGCTTTATAAACTGGTACTTACAGGCATGATAGCACAGTTGCTAGGATGTTGCACGTAGACGCTAAATCAGTATCAGTTTGTGCAACTAACCTCAGCTATTTTTCTAGCGAAATGGATCACCGAAATTATTCCCAAGGCATGAAGCTAAATACAAGATAAATATGAGGAACTGATTCTCCGCTGTATTCTTGGGCGAGTGCATTCGACATATCTTGCGACACTCGATACTAACGGGAGAACGCGCCCACAGGAAAAAAACGCTGCCACCAGTTACCCCAATGCGTCCGATACAGATACCAATTGTAGAGGTGAAACAATCGCATCTTCATGAAAGAATCGCCTGTGAACAGGGCTACTTGAAATGCAAGTACGCTGTCGTATGCGTTTCAGAAGCGCGACGTCGTTATTTGTGAGGCACGCTACTGGGTAATTGTGGTCATTTCGCATTTTTTAACCTACTGCGCATGCATCGTCTTGCTGTTCACCCCCATCGGAGTGCGGCTACCATGACTGAGAATCGAACCAATTTTTGAAGTAAGCAGAGCGACACTATACCAAACCTCATATAACCAAGTGTGCTGGAGCGCAGGCACCGTTGGCAATTGTCCTAAAGAACATTTAGTTTCTAATTGTTTTATCAAAAACCTCATCGATAATGCCTCCGCCATTTATTTTAGGCGTAAGAGAAGCAAAAAGGGAACGCTGGCAGCACAACAGCCTTCGAAGCGCGCGCATGTTTTGTATATGGGCGCAACAGCAAGATTTGAAGAGTCCGTGCCATGACGTGATGCAAGCCTCCCACCAGGCGGCGCCACTCTAACTTCTCGAGTTTGTTTGGACTGTCACAGTGGATGGACGTGTTCTTTGAGCGCTCCCGATCGACTGCACAAATATGTGGTTTCGCATGTTTTGAGCTTGTCTTTACAATTAATAAGGCAGCGGTTAAAATCTTTGTAGCACTTATTACATTGTACGGCTTTTCCGGGGGTCAGTCACCAGGTATTTATTAGTTTGTGCGCGTGTATGTATTTGGTTTTTTTGTTGTTTTTTTTCTCTTGCCACCCCTTGCGGAAGGTGCACGTACATTGAACACGCAAATTTTTGTAATAGAGCTTAGACTTTCTCTCTTTCATAGGTCAGGGCTCGAGTTTTGTAATTATCGAGTGAGACAAGTCATAGGGACAATTGGTGTCGGAAATACGTGGCTAAAAAGACTGTAAATTGTTCAGGATGTGGGGTTGGTTTGAAAGTGGACCCAAGTGAGGAAGCGGAAGGAGAAGAGGCGGACGCAAAGTGTAGGCAATGTGAGGTCGAGGAAAAAATAGAGAAAATGATGATTCTCCAGAGTGACCTGCTGATCAGAATCATCGAGCTCGAGACTGCGTTGGCGACAGAGCAAGAGAAAACGAAAGCTATAGGGAAAAGGCTGAAGTCCGCCGATGAAGCACTAGCCAAGGTGAACAGAGGAGCGGCCTACGGAGGGAACAGTAAGGAACCGGCCACCATAACGGCGGAGAAGAAAGGGCAAGCAAGCTTGGAAAAAACAGGTTCACCCGGTTCACTTGTCGCAAGGCCCAGCTTCAGCGAAGTAGTGGTGGGGCTGAGAGGGGACAAAGCAGCCGGCATCACAGGTGCAATTAACCCTCAGGTGGAGGAGGCTCCAGCTGAAAAGTCACAGCATGCAATTATCGCCGGGGACTCGAATTTAAATCGATGCACAGAAGCCATCGAAGAGAGGGTAAGAGGTGACAAGAGGGCTGCAGTAGGGGCCTTCCCAGGACGCAAGATGAAAGCAGTCATGAGGCAAGCGAGCGCAAAACTCGAAACTACAACTGATAGACAAAACCTCGTGATAATTTCAGGCGGTTTAAACGATGTCTTAAATGAAGATGCAGCAGGACTAGCAACAACACTGGCGAAAGGCGTCGATGACATGCGCGCCACTTCTCAGCTACAGGTAGCGATATGCACGATACCGGAGGTACCGGTGCGTGACAGCAACCTGCAAAGAGCGGTTGTCAACGCAAACCAAGAGATATGGCGGATGAGTCGAGAGAGAGAGGCTTTGAGGTGGTGGAAATAAACAGAGAGGTGCATAAGTGGGGGGGGTTTCAACGAGACAAAATTCACTTCAATGGGCGGCTAGGTCCTGTGGTGTATAGGTGGCTTGCAGGACGCGCAGTCGCTTTTCTGGGAGGCAAGCAGCCCTTCGGGGTGCAGCATAGCTAGTAACGAGGAAAACAACCAGGAAGACTCTTTGACAGGTGGTATGGACAGATACGATTTTAAAGTGGCACCGGTATCTAAGATAGGTAGAGTCCGAGGCAGAAATAGACGTAGCCACGAGCACCGAGCCAATTCAGACATAGGGTATATTAACATGCAAGGTGGTAGGAACAGGCTGAAGTGGGAAGAGATAGAAGAACAGCTAAGAGAGGAGGGGCCGATGGTATACGGTTTTGTAGAAACACATCTCAGGGACATAGAACAACCTCCTAACAATGCGGACTACGCGTGAGAATATTGTAATAGAACAGAAAGCAGCAGAAAGGGGGGTGGTATTGGGGCGTTCATTCATAAAAGTACAGACTGGCAAAGGGTCAAGCACGAGTGCAAGGAACATTTATGGCTGAAAGGGAAAGTGCTAGGGCAAACGAAACTCCTTGGTTTCGTGTACTCGTGGACGGAAGCAAAGGCCAGAGAAGAAAACCAGTCAACGGTAGAGTGTATATCAAAGGACATTGAGGAGTTAGGAGGAGAGTGCAAGATAGTATACTAGGAGATATGAATGCGCACATGAAAATATAGATTGGTATACCAACCCAAAAGGTAAAATGATCATGTATATGTGTGAAAGGCATGATTTGATCATTTGCAACACTACCCGAAAAGTGTGAAGGGCAAATAACATGGGAGGTAGGAAGGCTGCAGTCGACGATGGATTACGCACTGATGTCACATAGGGTGTATGATAAGCTTAAGAGAATGCACATAGATGACGGTGGCTCCAGAAGTCTGGGTAGTGATCCCAAGCGTATAAAGCTAAGTTTTGGAAGAGCAGTGAAAGTGGGAAGGAAACAAGATGAGCAACTACAGAAAAATATTTATTCAGAAAGGCAAATTGAAATAGCTACTAAACAAATTGAGGAAGTAATCACTGAGGATAATAAAAAAGTGTGGACATACACGAATCTAATTAGACTGAGCTAGAGCTTGATAAGGCACGTGACAAGTCACCCCGGAAAAGAAGACAAAAACCCAAAAGTTAGTGGAATGAAGAAGTTAGGAGAGCCATAGCAAAACGTCAGGAAGTCTCTAGGGAACACCGACATGCAAAGCAGCGGGGTGAACCGACAGATATGTTGAAAGAAAATGGGAAATCTTTCTAATCTGTAGAAGGGGTGCATCCCTTCTGATCAATGAAAATATCAGAAGAAAGAGAAAAAAGGCTGGCAGAAGTACACAAAAAGATAGAAAGGCCGCTACAAAATTTTGGAACCATCTAAACTCCTTAAGAAATGAGATGGGCCTAGAGAAGAGGTTTATACCTACAGCTCAAAGTGCTAGGCTAGAAGGGGACGAAGCTATTGAACGTATAAGAACAAGGGTGACAAAAAAAATTTCAACATAGTGCTTTATGCAGCACAATAGACAAGGATGAATCAACTGACGCAATGGCTTCATTTTCACAACAAGAGTGGAAAGAGCTGAGAAGAGGGTCCTAGTAGTACATCAACAGGCCCAGATGGCACTCCAAATATGCTGATAAAGACATCAGGCCCGAAGTCTAAGCAGGCTTTGAGAGAGGCAGTGAGCGAAATAATAATGGATGCTGAAGTTCCCGATGGATGGAAACTTAGCAGGATGAGCATGATCAATAAAGGAAACGGAGACAAAGCTGACATAAACGACTACTGTCCTATAACAGTGACATCAGTGTTCTACAGGCTGGCGATGCAGATTATGAAGGAAAGACTGCAGGCATAGATGAAGGAGGAGGGGGTGCTGAGGAACTGCAGAATTTGTTTCGGAAACACAGGATGTTGGAAGACAATCTGTTCTTACTGATGCAGTGCATCGAAATAGCAGAAAAGTGTGGACAAGTGTGGAAAAAGTGTGGAAAAGTGTGGAAAATGCTTGCCACAGGTCCCTGTGGCAAGCATTTTTGGATATCAAGGGAGTGTACGAAAGCGTGGTTCAAGAGTAATTGTGGGGAACACTGGACACACTAGGCGTGGAAGATCGAGTCACTAATATTTTAAAGGATGTCTGTAATGGTAGCATGGTAGTTATAAAGAAAAAAAAAACAGGTATCCAAGCCTGCAGACCTAAACCGGGGGCTTAGTCAGGGGTGTCCTATGTCACCCTTATTATTCATGATGTACCTACAATGTTTAGAGGCCAAATTAGAGGGAAGTGGACTGGGCTTCAACCTCTCTTTAGCCAAACAAGGAATCTCATTGAACAGGCACTACCAGCATTGATGAACGCAGATGATATAGTGCTAATGGCTGACAACAAGGAAGATTTGCAGAGATTGATGGACATCTGCGGTAATGAGGGAGATAGGTTAGATTTTTGATTCAGTAAGAAATAATCAGCAGTAATGATTTCTAATGACACTGAAGGTAGTGACCTTAGAATACAGGAGGGTACGCTATAGATAACAGATAAATACAAATATCTGGGCGTATGGATAAGCAATGGGGCCGAGTACCTAGGGGAACACGAGATATACGTGACGACTAAAGGTAACAAGAATGCCGCGGGGATGAAAAACAGGGCATTGTATAATTACAATAGGTATGATATTGTGAGAGGAATATGGAAAGGGCTCATGATTCCTGGTTCCTGGTCTGACGTTCGGCTATGCGGTCTTGTGCATGAGATCAGAAATGCAAGCAAGATTAGAAACTAAGCAAAGGGGAATAGGTAGGCTTGCCTTAGGAGCTCATGGGAATACACCACATCAGGGAGTACAAGGTGATATGGGATGGACACCATTTTAGGGCAGGGAAGCTAGCAGCAAGATAAAATTTGAGAAGCGATTGAGAGGAACGTTGGGCTAGGAAGGTATTCAGTTACTTGTACATGAAGAATGTCGGTAGAAAATGGAGGACGCGAACCAAAAAAGTTGACTGGTAAATACTTCGAAAACAGCAGGGGGCCAAACCAAAAAGAATTATCGGCTAAGAACAAGGTGAAGGAAGCTGAGACCGATATGTGGAGAATTGGCATGATTAAGAAGTCCGCACTAGAGATCTATCGAACTTTTAAGCAGGAAATTGCCAAGGAAAGGATCTATGAAAATACTCGGGGTAGTTCTGTACTGTTTGAGGCCAGGACAGGAGTATTGCGAACCACGACATATCGGGCCAAATATGAAGGGATAGACACGGTATGCAGTGCGTGTTGAGAGGAAGAGGAAAGTGCCGAACACGTGATAATGTTTTGTAAAGGGCTTCACCCTATATTTCAGGAAGATGGCGCAGAGTTTTTCAAAGCACTGGGGTTGAGGGACAGGGAGGGCAAAATAAACTTTAAGCGGGTAGAATTAACTAGACGAAGGTTGTCATATTGGTGGCTAAATTCAAGGCACGAGTGAAAATAAACCCTCAACCTCACTATTTAAAGGAAAAAAATAAATCTAATTTTTCCGGTTCATTGAGTATTACGGCTTGGTGGCGCTAGCCACCACCTGATTTATAGGGTACAGCCATATTCATCCATCTATCTGGGGCTAATGAAGCAGCGAGAGGCAGAAAGACGTGAGACGTCTCGAAGGCGGCCCCGTCGGCCGCTTTCCTCCTTTCTTCCTGGGGCCGAAGCAAAGCAGCGGCTGGGGCCAACGTCTGAACCGTGAGTAGCGTGAGCTTCGTGACGGCGTTAATGGTTCATTATGCACATACAGTTATTGGTAGACACATTGGCTAGAAGAATGTTGATGTTGGCCACAAGTGGTACCCTCCCCTTTTCCTAGTAATAAAGATTCGACGTGATTCACTTTTTTTCAGTATAGGCTGTAATCACTAAGCTCATATATCAGTAAGACTCCGTGCAATGCAACTTCTGACTACACTTTAACCACTCGGCAGTTTATCAGTTAGACTCGGTTCTTTGTATGTAGAAAAGTAAAGTATTAAGACGGTGTTTACGTCTATGTTGTTGTCAGTGGGCTTCGGCAAGCTGTAAATAATTTACAGTCAATATTCCGCTACAATATACCTTCAAGTTTTCATTTCATCCAACCTGGGTACTGCTCCATGAACGCCGATAATTATACTTCTTGATGAGACATCGATCCACTTCGAGAATACAACACGAACAAACTCAACTGGCAGGTATTGTAGAGTGTCATGTGTAGTACAGTGTAATGATCTAGGCAAAAAAGAAGTCAGGGTGAGAAGGCGTATTATAAAGTTGAGAACATGAAAGGGCATAAAAGGCAGGTGAAGAAATGCGTCAATAATAGTGCAGTTTAACAATCTAGAGAGAAATGAAGTGAGGGAAGGAGGAATGATGTAAAGGGGACTCAATGAGAAGGCAGGCAGTACAAAGCACCACGTGCAGTAGGGTACAACAATCTGGGCAGGTTGAATGAGAGCTATATATGGTTCATGAAGGAGGAAGTATGGATATTACAGCTAGATAATGAAAAGTGTCATGTTTCAGAAATGAAGTGAGGGTGAAGAGTAAAGGTGAGAACGGGAGAAAGAATAGGAGGCCAGGAAGTACAAAGTGCGGCTGTTGGGCAGAATATGTGTAAAAGTGCCAAGGAGTGATATAAGAGTGAGAACAGAAAAAATTTTGGAGGGCAGGTAGGTAATGCAAAGCACCATCTGTAGTCCAGGGCAACGATATTGAAATAATGTAAAGGTGAGAAAGAGTAATATAGGACTTAGAAACTGGAAATAATGGGAGGGCAGTAATGCGAATGCCAACATTAGAGCAGTACAAATATATAGCACAAAGGAAGTGAGAGTGAGGAGGTGTTATATAATGTTGACGATGGCACAAAGAATCAGAGCGCAGGTAATGCAAAGTGCCATGTGTAGTGCAGTATAAAGATCTCGGCGGAAAGGAAGTAGGAGTGAGGAAGTGAGATATAAAGTCGATGAATCGGGAAAGAATGAGAGTGCGGGCACTGCGAAGTGCAATGTGTAGTGCAGTGTAATGGCCTAGGCAGACAGGAAGTGAAAGTGAGGAGGTGTTATATGGCGCGTAAAAGAATTCTTACGCAGGTTATGCAAAGCACCTTGTGTAGTGCAGCATATTGATCTCGGCAGAAAAGTAGCGAGAGTAAGGAGAAGTGTTATAAAGTTGATGACATGGCGAAGAATGAGAGCACAGGTAGTGCAAAGCGCAATGCGTAGTGGAGTATAATGATCTCGACAGAAATGAATAGAGGGTGAAGAGGAGTGATATAAGGGTGAAAAGAGGGAAAGAATCACACGTCAGGCAATGCAAAGTGCTATGCGTATTGCAGTGTATTGATCTCGGCAGAAAGGAAGCGAGAGTGAGGAGATGTACTATAATGTTGACGACGCAGCAAAGAATTGAAGCGCAGGTAGTGAAAAGTCCTAGTGTAGTGCAGTATAATGATCTCGGCAGAAAAGAAGTGAGGCTGAAGAGGAGTGCTTTAAGTGTGAGAACGGCGGAATGAATGACAGAGCAGGCAATGCGAAGCGCCATGTGTAGCGCAGTATAATGATCTCGGCAGAAAGGAAGCGGAAGTGAGGAGGTGTGATATAGGCAGATTATGGGAGAAGGAACGAGAGCGCAGGCAATGTGAAGCGCCATATGTAGTGCAGAGTGAAGATCGCGGTAGATAGAAAGGGAGAGTGAGGAGGTGTGATATAAGGTCGATGACTGGAGTAAACAATGATAGCGCAGGCAATAAAGCACCATGTGTAGTGCCGTACAATGATCTCGGTCAAAAGTAAGTGAAAGTGAGGTGTGATATGAGGTTGATGACGGCAGAAAGAATGAGAGTGCAAGCAGTGCGAAGCGCCTTACGTAGTGCAGCTTAATTATCTCGGCAGAAACCGAGTCAGAGTGTGAAGATGGGATATAAGGTGGATGACGGGAGAAAGAATGAGAGGGCAGATAGTGCAAAGTGCCATGTGTAATGTAGTATAATAATCTCGCCAGAAAAGAAGTGAGGGTGAAGAGGTTTGATATGAGGGTGAGAACAGGTGAAAGAATAACGGGGCAGAGAATGAAAAGCCTTAAGTGTAGTGCAGTATAATAATCTCAGCAAGGCGAATGGAGCCTCGCCACATTGTCATTTGGTGCTAGATGATATGCAGGAGTGTGAATGCACGCACAACCAAAGAGAGATTCCACAAAGGCAAAAATTGCGGACTCAAACTGTCTGCTTTGACCAGTAGTCACCGTTGATGGTACGCCGAAGCTGCTATTACCGGTAGCAAGAAATGTACGCGCAACTGTTTCTGCTGTGGTGACAGGCATAGAAGCTTCTTCAGGCCAGCTAGATTGCCGGTCAACACACTTAAGCAAACACGTATATGCCTGGTATAGAGGTAAAGGCCTGATTATGCCTAGGGGAATGGCGCCAAAATGTGCATCAGAAAGAGAGAATTTCACCTTGAAGGCTTGGTGTACCGTTGTATCTTGTTACGCTGACCCACTGCGCAGGTGCGAATCCAGTCACAAATGTTGTATGCACGGCTACACATAGCGTTGAGTGACCAGGTGTGTTCTAGATCTTGCACCTGGATGGACATTGAGTGAAAGGTGTCAAGAACATTTTGACCCTGATGTGAAGGAACATAGATACGGGTGCAGTGGTGTGAGACATCGCATCAGAGACGTCGTCGTTGGCAAAGTTGACTTGTTTCAGTGGGAGAGATATAGAGGACCGCAGCTATATATAGACCATCATCGTCTAATACATGCCGCTCTGCGAGCGCATACAATGAAAAGTGGGTGATGCCTGTCGTTGCATTGATGGTAATACTACTGAGAGCATCCACTGCCTCGTTGAATCTCCCTTTTACGTAACGTTTGTCTGCGGAGACTTCGGCAATGAAGTCAAGGTTTCGGAGCTCTATAGGAGTGCACGTCGCCCCACTGGAACCTAAAGTCGAAACATGAGGCTTGTGGTCGGTAAGAATAGAAAATTTTCACCCTTCAAGAAAGTACCTGACGTTCTTCACTGCAGGGTAGCCTGGGAAGAGTTCTCACCTGAAAGTACTTTAACGGCACTGGTCAGTTTTGGAAGCTGAAAATAGGCTGACGCCTGGTCCAGTGTCCACAAAAAAGTGAAGACATGTGGTTCTGTCAGTTATGTAGAAGAGGTGGCTTGATGATAGGCCTTGGTCACCCGCCGCTGTTATTGACAGTCGGCCTGAGCTTTTCCCATGCGCCATGAGCATCTGTCCTGACGTGATAAATGCGCAACTTGTTTTCGGCTTGAATGAACCATAAAGAGGGATTAGAAAGTCACAGCTGCAGTAGCGCTACGGTAGTAGTACCTCCAACGTTACCTGAAGAGGCCACATGGCCGGCTGCTGTGGCAGTGGTTAGGGCTGAGGCCATCAAAATTTTGACGCTGCTTTATAGAAGGTCGTGTTGGTTGTCTGCGTCACGAGTAAATATAGCTCTCTAAAACGCGGTTACAAAAACACAGCGCTACTTGTTGGCACACGACTTTCTGCTGACGGTCTGGTAGGAGCAGTTTACCGACCACCCACAGATTTAGCTTCAGTGAGGCGATTATGGCGTCTCACGGATTCTCCTACAATTCCGACATGGCCCCGGCAGAAAGCGCCACAGTGTTGATAACAGAAGAAGCTTTGGAAGCAAGACTAGATGGCGCCAAACAGGCACTGACCTGCTGGTGAGCAGGGGGTGGTACAGGGTGCAGTGCACCAGAATCGGCCTGTGCATACATGCGGGTGGCTGTGATGGCAGGTGGTCCCGACCATAGTTTCTCAATATACACTAGAGGGAACTCTGGCGCTAGTGTCTATGGGAGCTGCAACGCACGGCGCTTCAGCGAGCATGGGAATGATGGATGGTACACACATTTGTCTAATTTCCGTACTTCTGGCCTGCTTCTGGCTCCGTGTGTGTTCGTGTGGCTTGGAGCTGTTTTTTCACGAAAACATAAATTAGCAAGTGTTCACTTTTTGCTCTTCACAACCTTTCTTTTCCTTTGGGCTTACCATTTCGAACCAAGTCCCTAAGTTCAAAAGGGTTCGCTCTTTTTTTCTTAAAACAAAACCGTAACCAGCAATAAACGAAGCCGCAAGTACGATTCGCCGCCCGCAGGTACGAAGACTAGGCATATGCGTGTGCTACCCATCATTCCCATGGTCGCTGAACGATCGCAGCGCCAGAGTGCCCTCAAGTTAGTTTTGGGAAACTCTATGGTCCCGACAGCTGTGAGTGATTATCTTGTTGCACCATGGCGCGCACTACTCACCTTGAAAGCAGTAACGAAGGGAAAGCCAGGAAGATCGGCACCTTGCACGCTTTTCGCCATTTCCGACAGCTGGGAGTGTTTGCAGGGTGGTTGTGACTGCAGTTTGTGCTCTGGCACTCCATCTCTCTTTTGAGGAATGGCTATAATCACAACGTAGGCAGCAGTTGGCGTGCCTGCAGGTGGCTGTTGCGTGGCCAAGGCGGCAGCACTGCATGAACTGCAGTGGGCGTGGACAGGAAGGGTGAACCAACACCGCAGCTTGTAGAGGCTCACGTGCTCTAGTTAGGCAGGGCCAGCAAACCGCAGCGTCACTGCATTTCCACTCCATCCGGCAGATACCACCGGAGCACTGGACTCAAGACACTGCTGTAGCTCCTGATCCGCAAGGTCACCCCACACACTTTGAAGGTCACCCTCCACAGTGTGTGGTGTATCCTCGCTCAGCAGGAGTTCAGTAGAACACGGAGATGCCACAGAGCTCCATGACACGAAGCAGCTCATTGCCCCGCCGCGATGGTCTAGTGGCTAAGGCACTCGGCTGCTGACCTGCAGTTCGCGGAATTGAATCCTGGCTGCGGTGGCTGCATTTCCAATGGAGGCGGAAATGTTGTAGGCCCGTGTGCTCGGATTTGGGTTCACGGTAAAGAACCCCAGATGATCGAAATTTCCGGAGCCCTTCACTATGGCGTCTCTCATACTCATATGGCGGCTACCGGACGTTAAACCTTACATATCAATCAACGAAGCAGCTCATTTAGGCATTCCCTTGAGGACCCATCGGCTGGTACAATATTTTGAAGGCTGTTGACTCGCACCTTGATGTCGCCTCGCCTTGACAATAACGCAGATGGCAGTGTCGAGGCCGATCTTGCCATGATGACGCCGTTAATCACTGCACACAGCTTAAATAACTTGTTCCTGCTACGGCTGGGTCAGCAGGAATCACGGGAGACGCGACAAGTGCCCTTAGACGTGAACGGGCACCCTTTTGCACTTAAGAGTAAAGTTCACTGAAGCTACATTGACTTGTGAGGAGAAGTCTCCGCCCTTGTGGCACTGTGAGGTACCTGCTGTGCACAGTGACATTCCGACGTGGTTGCAGTGTCTGAGCCGTTCACTGCAGACTGTTCTGAGAGTTGTGCCGCAGCTGGTAGCTCGCGGCGATATGACCTGCCTTTCTTCCTGACAGAGTTTGTGGCCATCAGTTTTGGGTTTTATTTATAAAATCTGCATCTGAATGCTCAGGAAGTTGTGGCGTCCAAGCGGCCATGCTTGTCTGTGACAATCCACCATCTTTTTCTGAAATCTGCGATGGACACGGCACTGCGCCCCAGCTGCCACAAACGTTCATACGGGGTGAGCTCGGCGCTGGTTGCACATGCTTTCATGGAGCGTCGTAGTGATTTCCGTCATCGGCGTGACCTCGTTTATGGAAGCTGTTAGAGGCTGTCAGCTTGTCAGGTGTAGCCGTGGGCAGTGGTCGAACGCTGGGGTCAATCGAGCATATTGGTGACACTAGTGGTGACTCTGGTGGGGTCACCTGTTATAGAAACCTTGACTACTAGGCCATCAGACTAGCAAATTGGCCCGGCACCACAGCGACTGCAAGAGTAGTTGTGATTCCGGCAGTACCTGCTGAGAAGACGGCGCATTTCGCCAGTCTGAAGTCCACAATAGTGGTGGCGTTTGCGTGGAAGGCCTGTAGAAGTCAGAGCTTCTCATTGCTGATGGGCACCAAGGACGCAGCTCGCGCACTGGCCAAACAAGATGACACTCGCGAGAGGCGTGTGTAGCGGGGATGCCAACTCTACCGTCGGAGCGTCCGTGCCTCGCCGTAAGACAAACGCGACACAAAAAAAACTACCTGTGGTCGTTGAAAGCTCAGACACAGTCGCTGTGTAAGTCTCACTAGGCAAGTCACACTCTGAGAACAAAACTGCATACACAAAATTGAAAGCGCGCAGCGTCGTGGAGGACGCCACAGAGTTTTCGCAGATGCAACAGCTAAGAATAACACGTCCGTTTGCACTGGACGTTCGAAACAGACTCCTGAATACGTGCCGTGGCAACACATTGTGCGTAACATTTCACGCCACCTCTTCCTCAGTGCAACATAGCTCAACGTGACATGGCTGCATGCTGCACTATATACATGGACGCTTGAATGAATGCTATGAGCTTCCCCTTTAGGACTGGGCACAGATTTGTGTGCCACGAGGCTCGAAAAAATACACGCAAGCTTTCTTTGGTATTTTTCTAATGCATTGTCTAACTCTAGTTACTGGATTTTAGTATACCAAAAGAAAAATACGAATTAACGGTCCATCCCTGTCACTTCAAGCAGCATGACCTCAATTTCCTCATCATTTCTATTCATCAACTCCACTTTTCTGCTACCAATACTCTAACCATCTTTTACTTGCTTCTATTGCGGACGTGTTCTGCTTTAAATGATGATCCCTAGAACCCACTTCCTCACTTAGGCTCGTACCCACATGCATACATGGGATTATGTCACGATATTCAATCAGAACATTTTCTATCATTTCCTTAGCTGCCTCATAGCATGCACATTGTTCTTATTTAGACAACCCAACCTGCCTTCGAATAGTAAAGTACTTTCCTTTTGCATTCTCATAAAATATCTATTATTACGTTTGTGCTTTTGGTGGTAACTGAGAACCGGCTGCCTTGTCATTGCTGTTATCCAATCAATCCTCTGCACCTCTCTGACCTTTCGCTTAGTGCTCTTTGTTGCTACATTGCCGACATTTCCAGCCGTATATTTACTGGTGGGCCTCCTAGTTCTTTTATTTCATATCTACGCTCTTTTTGTACAAATATGTGAACGTCTTTGTCACACACATCTACTCTCATATTTTTTCTAAGCACCTCATCAAATATCATTTTGCTGTGAGCTTGCCTTTCTTCAAAGCCTATCTATCCCATATCTGTCTTCACAGCCTAATTTGTTGCCTTCTCGTAGCACCCGATGCGAGGCATTCCGCCATCCTTTGATATACATCTATTCCTGATTTCATCTCTCACTTAATCCACACCAGTGCGTCCCAAAATGGAAGCCCATTTACCACTACGTTTTTGCGGTGATGATGATGCTAGATTGCAGTGACGCAAAGGCAACTCAGACCAAAGAGCACCAAACACAGGGTTTCTGGTCGGTTTGATTATAAAGAGTCCACTCAGGGGGAGCAAGAATAAAATATTGGTGCATTAGCCTCAAACGTAGGCGTAACGACTGTATGATGAGTTCAAAACGGGTTACATTTATGAGTTTTACAAATTCACGCAGTGTCGACAACGCTCCTTGTCAAGACAAGGAGTGCATGCATGCATGCTGCATGAAATTTGACAAAGAAGTCTCAGCGTTTGCTTCAGAATTGAAAAAAGGCTGAGAATTGTTAGAATACGTGATTATATATAGGAAGCCTACACTAGCTAAGAACTTTAAAACCACTTTATGGGTAAACGTGGGATCTCCATCAGAACAATATTTTGGGTGAGGTGTAATGTGACATTTGTACAGCTTTAGGAGGTGACAGTCTTTCTGCTTCGAGGTACGGACAGATAATCAGCATGAACGACACACAGCGCATCACCACGTTTCACGCAATATGGTGCTGGAGAGGTGCTCAAAAGGTGTGAATATGCTGCATGTGTGTGACCAATCATGAGTCTGCACAGTGCAAATTCTTGGTGCCTGTTGCGTTTTCAGTCACATATCTGCCTATTGAAACAAAATGAGTGCAATTTGTTTGCGTTTGCTGCGTTCTATTCCTCTTGCCTTCGTCTACGCATTCTGGTTCTGGGGAATGACCTCAGGACTTCATACGGGACGATATCTATGTTAACTGATGGGCGGAGTGCAGCTGACTTCGCAAGTTAGTCTCCTATCTCATTTCCAGCAATGTTGCAGTGTTCCAGAATCCAGCATAACGTAATTTTGATCTTAGATTTGTGCACTGACATGATGCATTTTAGAAGAGTATTAGTAACCAGATTTTTGTGTATTTTGATAGAGGACAGCACAGTCACTGCATTAAGAGAATCTGTGTGTATAATAGATGCTGGTTATTGATTCCTTAAAATGTGCCTTGCAGCTAAATGTACGCCATCACATTCTTCAACAAATATGCTGGTATAGTCGTTCTTTGTTTTAGATACAGAGAACGCCAGACCATGCGCTGCACGTGCGACAGCGGAAGACTTGGTGGCATCAGCGCAATACTCAGCCCACCTGTGCTAGACCTGAAAGTACATGAAGTGTTGATTGATTGCGATCGGGAGGCCATGCTTTCCGACCTCAAGGAATTACAAGACAAAATTGATAGCGCGCTTTGCCACGAACCACAGTGTCCTTGTGAGAGCCTAGTTGAAGATTGGAGACCAGTATGTGCCGGATTTTAAACGGTGGCGTATCTAATGGTCGCCTTAAAAACAGGTGGGCGTTGGACGTATCCTCAATAGCTCACGAGATAGGTGGTCGGCATGGGAAAGCCCCTTGGTGGCGTACGTGACACTTGTGAACTGACGTCATCGTTTTTGTGATCACCGGTCTGTCCCAACATACAGGCTGGCTGTTGAGCTGATTCACAAAACACCGCTGGCCAGTCGAAGCCCAAGGTGGTTCACTGGGTCAAGCATCTTCAATGCAGATTTTGACGCTGACTCGCAAACCAATGAACCCTAATATATACGTAAAAGCAATATACTGCTGAGAAGGTTCCGTAGGCAGTCCTGGTCTGTACACCATGACTGGTGCGAGAAAATCTGGTGTAGATTGAAGACTTTCAAGCATACAAGTCGTAGCTGTTTGATGTGTGTAACAAAGTTGAGCTTTTTCATCCATCACAACACTTAGAAATGTGTAATATTTTTAGTAGCTATGGTTTGTCCAATCATTGAAGTCTTGGTAGGTGGCCTTACGCCACTTAGTTTTGTAAATAGGAGACACACAGTCTTGTCGCAGTTAAGCTTAAAATCGGTTTCGTCTGCTCATCTTGAGAGTTTATTTACTGCCGACTGAATTTGACGTTCACAGATGGCTACCTTGCACAATTTAAAGCTGATCTGAACGTCATCCAGAAATAGAGAGTAGGAGATTGTTCTGCGCTAAATAGTGTTTCTGGAATTCATTTTTACTAGGAATAGTGTGCAACTAAGAACAGCACCTTGGGGACACCATTTTCTCGTGTGAACTGCTTTGATGAAGGATTTCAACGCGAACCAGAAATGTACTGCCACAAATATGCTAATTGCCTTCAATGGCAATCAGCATATTTCTTGGTTCTCGAAAAAATTGCAGGTCACGGAGTATTCCATAACGTCATATCGTGCTGTAAGCCTTCTACAACTAAAAAAATACAGAAATACAGTGTTTTCATGAATGAAAGCATCCCTTACATAGGATTCAAAGGCTACTAGTTGGTCATTTGTCGGCCGCCCCGATCTGAATCTAGCTTGACGACAATCAAAGAGGTCAGTATATTCAAAGTAATTCATAAGGCAGTGATTTACCATTTTTCCGAACCCCTTGCAGAACAGTGCGATAGGCATGTAACCAGTAGCAAGTGTGGTCATTTTTCTTGTTGAATGATGGGTATAATAACTGCCTCGTTCCAGGTCTTGGGTTGACGCTCAGGGGATCATACATTGTTGTGAAAATAAGAACGACGTTTAGTGTTTTTCGCTATGTTTCAGCATAACGCAAGTAATCCTGTCCGGGCCTGCTGCAGAGCTGTCACACGTTGCCAGCGCTGCCTTTAATTCATCTATTGTAGAGGAGTCATTGTACTCTCCTGCAGATGGCCTTCTCTCACGAATAGGTTTACGTTCCTCGGCAAGCTTGTATCGCTTTAAGGAGTGTGTATAAAGTGCTGAGCTGAAGACATACTCAAAGTGTTGGCCTATGGCACCTGCCTGGTGTTCCGGTGTATCACCAGTGGCCCTAACAAAGGGCACCGGGTGATTGCTGTGCCCTTGAAGTGCTCTTACTCTGTTATACACCTCCTGTGTGTCAGTTCGGGGTTTAACCAATGAAATGAAGGACTGCCAGCTCGCTCGCTTAGATTCTCGTCAGACACACCTACCGTTTGCTTTTGCACAGTCACAATTCACCGAGTTTTCGGCTAATATTACCTGCGTAATTTCGACCATGCTTTCTTTTGATAGTCAAGAGCATTTTTGCACTCAGCCTTCTACCAAGGCCGTCGTTTGTTTCGTGCGCTGTTAGATGAATGTGAGATGACTTGCTCTGCAGCCTGTATAATGTGCAGTGTGATCAACACTTCACATTCATCAATGCCGAAGTTTTCCATTGATGAACGTGGCAATGCTGAAAGTTCTCGGAATTTCTCCCAGTCCTTATCCTTTTTTCTAAGTCTGATAACATTTACAGCAATCTGGTTTGCGTTTCCTGTGTGTTTTAAACAAACAGGAAAATTATCGCTTCCGTAAAGTTTATGAATAAGAGCCCACTCAGTGGTTATAGAGAGTGAAGGAGAGCCGATGGCAAGACTCATTGCTGTGTATGAGTTGTGTGCTCCATTAAAGTATGTTGGCTAGTTTTTAATAAATATACAGCAGCCAGATGCCAACAAGAAGCTTTCGACAAACGAGCTTCGAGAATCCGTTCTTCTACATGCCCATAAAAGATTCTGCGCATTGAGACCTCCAACCAGCACGAATCGTTGTGGGAGTTTGCCGATGATGTTTTAAATTCTTTATGAAAGGTGGTAGTTTGGAGGGATGTATAATTAATGCATGGTTGTTATTCGTTCAAAAATTAGAGTTTGTATCTCCACTGCCTCGAAGTCAGTAACCACACTGAGGCTTTGAGACGGAACTGCTTTCTGCACCATGATACCGACGCGACCAGATGAACGGGCAGTGCCCTGTCTGTCGTTCCGGTATACCACATATCTTTTTAAAATGTTAGTGTGTGTTGGGTTAAGGTGCGTATCCTGTAAGCAAAGTAGCTTTGGTTGGTGTAGTGCAAGTATTTCATAAATGTTGTCTAAGTTTTCAAGTAGACCTCGGCAATTTCAGTAGATGATACTCTCGACAGTCATTTCTATAAATAAGGAAGAGAGGGCAACTCATTCATATTCACACTTCAATGCCTTTTTCAGGTGGCTTCGCTGAAGGTTGTTTCTTCCTTTGAGGAGATATATAGGGCACCGCCTCACTTGGGGGGATGCCGTCAGCATCTTAGACGCTGAAGATCCTGGTGTCACTTCCATTGCCTCCGGTTGACCGTCAGATGCTAATGGAGGTTTGTCAGGAGAAACAGATGTCTCAGTTGTCTGTGTCGTCCCTGGGGTCTGATGGAGGTTTCGCTCCGAGACTTGAAAGTTTAGTGGAACAGCTAGCTACTTGAGTGGATGAGAGGGCAGAGATGTGCCTGCATCAGCAAAGCTTTATTGCGTACCCACCATCACTAGACGCCACCTGGCACCCCGGCGCGTGGCGTCAGCGTATGAGTTTCCGGAAAAAGAGACACCTTCTTTCGGCCTTCAGAAAATAATTTTTTGTAAGTTTGATCTGAATTGTACCCTTCTCTTTCTTGAATGCTTTACATGTGTGCGAGTACGGGGCATGCGGCCCGTGACAACTGGGACATTCTGTTAGCTTCGACGTGAAGCTCTCGGCTGGGTTCTCGTCGTTGCCACATTTCGCACATGTTAGTTTTCCGAGACAGAGGTTTGATCCTTGTCCGTATTTCTGACATTTGAAGCACCTTCTGGAGTTAGGTATATAGGGACAGACTTTAAAATGAAGGAACATCGCTTTCACAGATTTGGGCAGGAGGTAGAGAATAAAAGGTAATACTACATGCGGAATTACCACTTCTTCACCGTTCCGTCTGATTGTGATCTGACGGATGACGATCGCACCTTGCTTTCGGAAGCCCTCAAATAAGTCAGTTTCAAAAGAACTTGTTTTCGGGCGAGTTGGGGATTACTTGGTGCAGATGACTGAGGCGCAAAGCCCATTTCTGTTTTATTATACCCTCTTCACGAAACGTTTATTTTGCGCCTCAGTCATCTGCACCAAGGTCCATTTCTGTTTTCCGCATTAGATCGCATTCTGAAATGACACCTTGGATAGTGTTAAGACTGCAAGGGGGGGGGGGGTTGACAGACACGTTCAATTGCGCAAACTGCTCTTCAGGAGAGTGTTTGAGTAGTCTTTCTGGGTTACTTCTACAAGAAAATTACTAGATGACAACCTTTTGCCTATTAGATTTTCAAAAGTTCTGGCCAACAAGAAAACAGACAATGCTGTGACAGACTCGTTGTCTGTAAGAAAGTGTATGACCAGAAAGTATAGAAAGTGGTCACAGTCAGTTCGAATACGTTTAGAGCTTTCATCGGTGCGGTTCGTTTTGAGGGACCGACGATCCAGAGAGAGGAACGATCTTGCCATGTGAAGTATTTGATGTTCAGCGGTAACAGTAACCACCCATTACCGAGACCAGCAAAGGGACGCTACAAGGTAAAACACTTCAAGGTGCCGGTCATATATTGCTGTTATAACCAAATATAACTACCCAAGGTTTGCCACTTCCACAGCGTTGACCCTCGCCGCCAGGAAAAAATGGAATTAAGCGGACGATAGAGGGTGATAGGACAGATAAAATATAAGAGATGAAGACGAAGACGAGGGAAGAGAGATGAGAAAAGGCGACTGCCGTCTGCGCGAAGTGGGGGCCAAAGGTGTTTGTTGCCTCTACCGGGGTGCCTTAAAGATCCGGGCACTCAGCGTTGGCTCAACCCCCAGGATCCCCTTTTCCCCAGACACGATTAACTAATGCACGGCGAGTCATGGGTGGGAGTCGAAACCCCCCTTTAGTGCGTTTTCGTGGTGTCGCTGCACACTTAACGCCTACTTGTGTAGACGCCCCTGCGGGACATCAGGCCTTTCTACCGACCTCGTTTGCTTCCCTCTATCCAATTTGGTTTTGCTCTGGATTAGTAGTTCCTTCCTTTTTAATAGGATCCTGTTGCGACCTTCACAAACATAATTGCCAATGTTTGCTGGCTCTTCCAAGTTTATAAGGTGCTTCTGTAACCACGTAAACAACCATCTAATCCTTGTTGAATTGTTGTTCACTTTCTAACCATTTATACATTTTTTCTGCTACCTTGCATGTTAATGCAACTAATTGCAAAAGGCGCGTTCTCACATTTTTACCTTTTTTGGTTTTTTGCTTTACCATAAGTCAATGAGTCTCCCTGGTTGTTTTCGTCGTTATTAGCTACCATAGAAATTCAAGTGTGCCATGGGCTCCGGAACTGGGTGGGGGAAGGCAGTGGGGGCCGTTGTCATCACAGGTTAGATACCAGAGGGGGCCTGCCCCACCCCCGCTTATAGTTGGTACAAACCCTCCCCCCCTTTTCTTGCCTTAGCTAAAAAGAGATGTATTAAAATAACGCCCATATATATATATATATATATATATATATATATATATATATATATATATATATATATATATATATATATATATATATATATATATATATATATATATATATATATATATATATATATATATATATATATATGGCACAACGGGAGCGTTGTCAACAAGGAGAAATATATTTGCAACAGTTTCGGGAGGGGTCCTCCCTTCATCAGGGGATGAGTTATAACTCATCCCTGATAACTCATCCCCTGATGAAGGGAGGACCCCGCCCGAAACTGTTGGGAAAGAAATATATTTATCCTTGTTGACAACGCTCCCGTTGTGCCATATCCCATACCTTCACGAAGACTAACTGGCCCATTGAAGTATTACTCCCGCTATATATATATATATATATATATATATATATATATATAATGAGAGTAATATATATATAAATATATATATATATCTTTATTCATTTATTTATTTATTTATTTATTTATTTATTTATTTATTTATTGTAAGACAGTAGCAGCGCTGGAGTCTCAACGGCGTTTATTCTGCCGAATCGCCTGATCAACCCTTCGAACGAAGACGACGTTCTTCGTGATGATGATTATATACAGATGAAGAAGATGACGGTCAAACGTTGTCAACATTGTGCTTACACTAATTTCCACCTCACACGGAAACAGCCAATTAGGCCGCTGTTTAGGACGGTGGTGTACGGCGCACGAATGGTTTTAAGTGCGACATGTGAACAACCTCCGTACCACGAAAACGGTCGTCGGAAGGCATGACAACAGGGGTTACTCGATAGTTAACAGGAGACGTCTGCTCGACTATAGCGTAGGGGCCGATGAAACGTGAGTGAAACTTATCACACAGGCTGGGAACCCGCGTTGGGGTCCACAACAGTACTTTGTCTCCAGTATTGAAGTGGACTATGCGGTGGACGCCATCAAAGCTTGTCTTCCGCTCTTGTTGGCTTGCCTGTGTATTGAGGTGGGCGCGTCGGCGACAATCGGCCAGGCGACAAAATAAGTGCTCCCTCGATGACGATGACGGGTTCACAGGGACGTCTAAAAAGGAGAAGTCAAGCGGAGATGTTGGTTGACGGCCATAGACGAAAAAGAATGGGGAATATCCCGTGGTGCGCTGCGTAGCGGTATTGTACGCAAGAGTCACGAATGGCACGATGGTATCCCAGTTGGTGTGGTCGGCGTCGATATACATAGATATCATGTCGGTCAAAGTTCGAAGGAAGCGCTCTGTGATGCCGTTAGTCTGGGGATGGTAGCTCGATGTCGTCTTATGAATCGTATTACATGCGTGGAGGACTTGTTCGAGTAGTTTCGAGAGAAACGCCTTGCCGTGATTGCTCAATAAGATGCGTGGTGCGCCATGTCTTAGAAAGATTGCCTCCAGAAAAAATGTGGCAATGTCCTCTGCTGATCCTGAAGGAAGTGCAGCTGTTTCGGCGTACCTTGTTAAGTGGTCAACTGCTCTGACAATCCAGCGCTAGCCGCTAGCTGATATTGGTAGTGGTCCGTAGAGGTCAATGCCAATGACATCGAAGGGAGCGTCAGGACACGGAAGAGGTTGTAAAAGACTGGCCGGGAGGAAGTGGGTCGCTTGCGGCGTTGGCATAGCGAGCATGACGCAATATATCGCGCTACGCAGTTGGAAAGGCCATGCCAGGCAAAATGACTGCGGATGCGTTCATAGGTTTTTTGAAAACCAAGGTGACCAGCCTTGAGGTCATCGTGAAACGCCTCCAAAATATGCGCCCTTAGGAAACGAGGAGCAACAGGAACCCAGCGCTGTCTATCGGGGTGAAAGACAAAGCGGTAAAGGATTGAGTTTTCAGTCTTGAAGTTCCGCAGCTGTCGATGGGCGCGGGCGTTGGGAGGACGAGAGGAGCCTTGAAGGCGCTGCATTATAGAGCGACAGTAAGTGTCGCTACGTTGGTGGGATGCAAACGTCTCGTTGCCGAAGGTAGAAAGAAAATTGACAGCGGCGAGTGAATGAACTGACGGAGACACTTTGATGGGTTCACTCACAGTTGGCGACAGGCCAGGAGTGCCTGATGAGGATTGTAAAGGACAGCAGCTAAGGGCATCGGCATCGTTGTGTTTCTTGCCGGATTTGTAGATAACGTCAAACTCGTATTCTTGGAGACGAAGTATCCAGCGACCGAGACGTCCAGACAAATTCTTCAACGTCGACAACCAGCACAAAGCGTGGTGGTCAACGCAGAATCGCACGGAACCGTCTTTATTTCGTACGAGAACGACAGGTGACGACCATGGGCTTGAGAAGGGGCGGATGATGTTTTGCTTGAGCATATCAGCAACGTGCTTGTCGATGATCTCGCGTTCGCTGGAAGAAACACGGTATGGTCGACGACGGACAATAGAAGTTTCGTCGGTGTGTAGGCGATGAGCCACCGCAGAAGTCTGGCTTAAAGCAGTGGAATGTACGTCGAAAGAAAATTTATGCTTCGACAACAACGCCAGTAGTTCGTCTGCTTGTAGGGGAGTGAGATCTGTGCTGATGGCATTTACGAGAGCCATAGTAGGTGGAGCATCTGTTGGTATTAAACGTGATTCCACCAGACTGGTATGCGAAACCACTACAGGGATAGGTTGTGTGTCCACGCTGGAAACTACAACAGTGCCTTGGTCAGCAGAATCGGCTCATTGGTGATATTCAGTACTGCGAGAAATGCGGTGCCGTCGGAGAAGCGGACAAGACTCGATGAAAGTGCAATCCCGTTGGATAGACAACGGGCTGATGGACTGACTAGGACGTCACCGTGGTCAATTGAGTCAGACATAACCGTGATAACGTGCTCATGGTTAGGTGGCACAAGGAAGTCTTTGTCTGTTCGTAGCCGGTCACGTGATGATTTCGAGGAAATATCATCCGTCTCTCACGTACGTATGAGTCGTTGTCGACAAGAGAGGGAAGCAGCTGCATCAGAAAGTCCCATCCTAAAATAAGCATAAAAGCACAAGAAGCCAGCACGGCAGACTGAATATGATGCCGAATCCCATCAATGAAAACTCTAACGGTGCACTGTGCTGATGGCCGTATCTGCGAGTCATTTGCGATACGTAAGAGAGTGCCAGTATAAGGTGTGGTAACCTTACGTAGACGAGTACACAAATCCGCATGAATAACAGAAATAACAGCCCCCGTGTCCACCAATGCCTGAACTGGTACCCCTTCCGCATACACTCATAACAAGTTGGCTGGGCCCTCTGGAGGTCTTGGTGTTTGTTCCAGCGATGCAGCTTTCCCTCCAAAAACTGCACCAGCTAGTTTTCCGAGTGGTAGTCAGAAGTGGGTAAAGCCGGTCTCGGAGGAGATGTTGAGCGTCGCAGAGGTGAGGGGGACCGGCGGCGTCCGGGATAGCAGGGGCGAGGTGCGGCGAGTGGAGAAGTCGGAGAGAAAGAACGTGTCGTAGGGCGTCGCTGATACTGGTTCGGGGATGGCTCCAAATCCCTTTCGTAAACATCGTAGCCACGGCATTCGTCCTGTTGGCGCTTGCGGCAAAATCTTGAAATATGGCCTCGAATGCCACAATAGTAACATATTGGGCAAGGCGAGTGCCAGGGGGCGTAGTGTGCTGGAGCTGTCACAGGTGCTGGTACTGGCGCTGGGACAGGCGAGTGTGGTGCAAATGCTGCTACGTTGGACTGCGCAGGAACAGGATGGGCGTGCTGAACCAAGGCAGGTGGCATGGCAACGACTGGCGCAAACGTCATGGGTGGCGTTGGTGGCGCCGTAGTGTTCGATGGGAGAGCGCCAGCCATGGATGAGAGCTCCTCTTTGATGATGTCGCGCAGACCAGCAGATTGAGAGTGAGGCCGAGGGGCGGGTGCACATGACCACCCTTGCGCTCGAAGTTCCTCGCGAATCAGAGTGCGAATCAGCGCGCGCAAATCCGCATCCGAGGAAGGCCGGCTGTCACTGGCGTCTGGGTAGTCTGGGTGCAATCGAATGGCTTGGAGTTCATCAAGATGCTGACATGTTGTGATGACGTCCTCAACGGTGGTGTGGTTTTTAACAGCCAGAGCGTTAGACGCGACATGGCCTATCCCTTTGATGATGTGGCGAACACGATCAGCTTCTGTCATCGCCGAGTTCACGTGGTGGCAAAGGGTAAGGACGTCTTCAATGTATGAAGTGTACGTCTCCCCGGCATGTTGGGCACGCCCATCGAGCTTTCGTTTCGACACTTCGGAATGGATGTTCCGTTTCCCAAACATCCTACGGACTTGTTGAGCAAAAGTATGCCAATCCGGGAAGCTGCTCTTGTGGTTAAAAAAACACGTTTTCGCGACATCGGACAGATAGAAGGCGACGTGACGAAGTTTTCGAGGCTCATCCCATTGGTTATAAACACTGGTCATGTCGTATTCTTTTAGCCGTACCTCGACGTCGTCGCGTGGAAGACCACAGAAGATGGGTCGGTCGCGCTGCCGGGCGTTGACGATCCACGCAGGAATAATTTGTTGGACAGGGATGCTGGCTGTTCCGGGCAGCGGTTCTTGAGCCATGACAGCGGACGGGTGAAGCAAGCGGCGACCCGAACGAAGCTCCAGGAGAACGTGACGTCGGAGAAGACTTGGGGATTTAAGCAGCCTCCACCACTCTGTAAGACAGTAGCAGCGTTGTAGTCTCGACGGCGTTTATTAGGCCGAATCGCCTGATGAACCCTTCGAATGAAGACGACGTTCTTCGTGATGATGATTGTATACAGATGAAGAAGATGAAGGTCGAACGTTGTCAACATTGTGCTTACACTAATATTGTGCTTACACAACATGATTGATTTATATGTGGGGTTTAACGTCCCAAAACCACCATATGATTATGAGCGATGCTGTAGTAGAGGACTCCGGAAATTGCGCCCACCTGGAGTTTTTAAACGTGCACCCAAATCTGAGTACACGGGCCTACAACATTTCCGCCTCCATTGGAAATGCAGCCGCCGCAGCCGGGATCGCTTACACAACATTGTGCTTACAATATACATATATATATATATATATATATATATGACGTAAGAAGGCAGTGACTTGTAGTAGAAGCCGAGAAGGAAGAAGTCAGACTGGAATAAACATGGCGTATGTGCCAGGCCACGTCTCCCAGTCATCGTAGCGTCACACGAGTCGACAAGATGAAGACCTGGCGGCCACTTCGTCGACCAGCCACCATCTTCAAACGTCTCAGCAAGACGCAGTGACCAAACCTGGACCACGAAAGTACATCCCAACACTGCACCAAGACCACAATCATGACAGCACCATGAGACGATCTTGACATCCCCAAGTACACCGGATCAGCGGACGACGGACCCGTACAGGACTTGTTCAACCTTTTCGAGCTCCACGCCGCCACTGCATCCTCGTCGGAACGGGAGATGATCATCAACTTCACTGACTACATCTCAGATGAGGCATTCAAATTTTACCTCATCCATATCTTTGAGAACGATGAGTCTTGGAAAAAGATCAAAGAAGAAATGATCATTCGTTTCAAAGAATACGATGAAGACCTGTTCATACCTCATCAGCGCAAGGCTTTTCAACTGACCCATCACAGTTACGCGAAGTCTTCACAGTTACGCGAAACAGGCAGTAAGCCTATTTTCCAAACGAGACCTCTGAGAAAATATACCATCGTACCACCATATGACTCTTCCGAAAAAACGTCACGCATTCGAACACCGACTGCTAACTTGCACGTCGCAACAGACAAAGTAAAGCATCCGTATACCGAAAGAAATCTAGACAATTTCGCCAAAAAACTGAACCTAGAGTCCCCTTTCCCAAGAGCAATAAAATCGGCATTTTCAACGTGTTCACTGCACCACAACACTTCAGATTTTACTGAACCACCCGAATGCCTTGATGCTTCGTGTCACACACAAGGCTCAAATGGTTTCGAGCGTGTGACCGAATTTACGTGTGACGAGCTGGTGAATCCTCGCAATACCAGCCCCCACCCTGACATTCCCGACCAGGGTCGTTCGACAGACATTCCCAGCCTAATCATGCTGCAAAAAGAAAAACATACGCTATCAAAACCACATGAAGCCATGTCTGTTATGCTCTCATTGTCAAGTGATAACACACATGTGAGTCAAAGCACTGCAGGAATTTCGAATCCACCAATGCTGGCGCATGGTCAATTGACGGAAGGACTCACAACCATCTTGGAAGCTTTCTCATCAGCCTGTCACGCTGCTTTCATTGCTAGACAAGCCTAGCAGTACAGTGTCGACTACCGACAATCTACTCATCACATCACCATCTAAAGAAAAGCAGACTCACGTTTCTGAAAGAGGCCCATCTGACGAACTTTCACAACAAGACGAGCAATTTCAACAAAGGCAACTCCATGAACTCCAAGAACTGCAATGGCTACTCGAACAAGAACAACGATCAAGTGAAACCTCCTCACGAGTGCACTTGTGGCTGAAAGGTCATCAGAGATAACCTCAATTAAAGAAGGAAAGACAAAGTCGATGCCTTAGCCATCTTCGCAGAAAGCAACGTCGACAAAATTTTCTGCACCAGTTCTCAAAGCCTTGTCTGCGATCCGACAAACTGAGAGAGCACCACAGAAAGTTACGAAAGAGACATGAAGCTACTACGTATACATTGGAGAAAAAAAGACATCGTCCCATCATCCTCGGTGCTCACGCGCGCCGACTAGAAGCAAAGCATTTATTGCCACGACGGCGCTGGATCCGAAGACATCCGTCAATTTAATGCTACACAGATTTCAAGCCTTGTTCATTCTTCACAAGACCTCAAGTCGTGTCATCATCAGTGGAGATGTGCAGGGCAGGGTTATGCTATCCAGGGCGCAACAGCCAGCCTCGTCCACCAGAGCTACCCTAGATATGACCGGACTGCTGCCCTATACTGTGAAGCTTTTGTGCGAGTTAAAAAACTCTCTCTTGAAATCAAAAATCGAACTACCGCGCATTTGGACATTCTTCACTTTTTTCTTTTTGTTGTTTTGTTGATTGTAACTCGCGCATTCTTTCGGGGGAGGGGGAATCCTGTGATGTAGGAAGGCAGTGACTTGTAGTAGAAGCCGAGGAGGAAGAAGTCAGAATAGAATAAGCATGGCGTATGAGCCAGGCCACGTCTCCCGCATCTAGCATTATATATATATATATATATATATATATATATATATATATTGATATGTATATATATATAATGAAAAAAGGCATTTCGGCGCTGCACAACTTTAATGAACCGTATGCCGAGCAAGTACAAGCGTCACGATGCACCAACCACGAACGCCGTCGTCTTTCTGTCTGAGAGTGGTCCCCTCTACCTTTCAGAGCAGCGCTGATCTTCTTCATTACATTTGCATCCCCTCCTGTAAAAGAGCCATGCTGGCAACTTAGAAACAGGAGACTACTGTAGGGTCGTAGTAAGCCTTGGGCCGGTGTAGATGCACTGTCTCGCGTCCACGGCGTCGTTGATCAGGAGATGCCGCAAGTGGCTCAACGATATAATTGACTGGTGATGATTGCTGGACTGGGGACGTTCTTTTTAAAGCACTCTTGTTGCCTCTTACCCTCTCCTCGACTGCTTCTGCGCCTATATTTAAATTATCACGTATTCCAACTTCTCTGCTAAAGTGTCCCGCACCTGGAAATTCCACGTGCTTGTAACGTCGGCTGTTTGTCCGTTCTCACACCCAGAACTACTTCCCGGAAACTGGGTCTCATGACCCTTGCGCCTGCTGTTTCCAAACCTCAATTCCCTTTCTTCTCCACCGCTCTGGGGGTCACCATCGGCTTCTCTTTTGTTCATCTTGCCTACTATCGCTAGCCCCTCCTCAGCGGATCCAAGCCCTTGTCGCACAGCCTTCTTTTTTATAGCTCTTTCGCCAATGCAGTCCCCACCTCGGCGATTCTCATCACCAGTTCAGTCTAGTCAACCATCATATTCTCAATGTTTTTCTCAACCTCACATTGCCTACAATTGGCGTCAGCTTCCTCTGCTGTCCCTACCGCACTAGCCTATATTTTCCAACACACCACGCATCCTGAACATTTTACAGTCTTTTTGAACACGTTTTTCTGCCAAACTTTTTGACACCAGTTCACCGGTGTTCACTTGTAGCCAAATTGTCCCGCTCGGTAAGTACAGGATGTGGCATACGACTAATTCTCCCCTAACTAAAAGTCAAAATATCTATACTTTACTATTGAAACTCACGTGGTCACTGCATGTGCACTCCTGCCACGGGGTGGAAGAAAAAAACACAAAAACAAGAAACGTACCAAGCCACCGACCCCCCAGAAGCCGTACAGAATAATAAATGCGATATAGGTTTTGAATGCTGCCATATCAATTAACACAAGCAAGCTCAAAGCGTGTGAAAACACCTATTTGTCCAGTCGACTTGTAGCCCTCGCAAAACACGTTCATCTGCCGCCAAACATCCAACACCCAACATTCCGACAAGGCGCACTGCTACCTAAGCATTATTTGAGGCATACGTCAACCGTGGTGGCTACAAAACCAGGCTGCAGGCTCGCAAGATCACTGCTTTATTGCCTAAGTCGACCGTTGCGTAAGAATTATCGCCAAACGCTACTAGTACATTCGAATGAACAGTCAGTTTTTCATGTTGGGACCCGGCATTACGTCAACACGGCATCCCACAGTTGGGTTGCTTATTCAGCTTGATATATCTGCTTCATACATTAATTGGTTTCGGCCAAACAAGATTTAAAAGCACTAATTGAAACTGCACTATATCTAACTACCTTTCTGATAGTCTCGAATCGAACATAGCATTTCCAATGGTTTAATATGCAGGCATGCTTACCCGTGTCCAAAGTCGTGGTTCGCTCTGCAACAAATAGTGCGGCCGTGATTCATAATAACAACATGCTATAAAAATACCATTTCAATAAACAGCCCTGCCACCTATACAGAATAATTCTAATGAAGAATGCGAAAATTGCATTCGCGAAAATAGAGTTAGCTATAGCTCCAGACGCTTGAATACCCTTCTGTGGCTATTTTTAATCACCTCTCTTCAATTTATTTGTGTATGCCCCGTGCAGCTTCACACACTTATCTTACCGTACCCACTTATTCGGCATCTCCTTTATTTCCCCTGTCACTTGCTTGTTGCACCAATCTTCACATTTTGCAAATATTTTTGAACACCATGCACCAACAGGCCCACACATCAACAACATTGAATTCCTAGTTCAACTACAGCTAGCAATACGAGCGGTAACTCGCGAGCGTGCGGCAACAAGCCGCACACCCGCATTTGAATGCAAGTACGATGTGACCGCGAAAAAGGAGGGGCTGTTTCGTATACGTTTGTCGCTCAAAGCACACATTTACTTCTTCCGAACGCGAAACGTAGCTCCGTGACTCACATACCAGCCTGATATCACACATTTATAGTATGCTGGGCTTAGCGGCATAGTGGGCTCACCGGGATAGCTGGATTGAAGTACGTATGCGCAGATACGTTAAACGTATCGCTTACCGTACTCGTGCTACTTTTCAGATTCAACGTTAGCGTGTTAGCGTGGGTTACATAATGTAAGCGAAACATCGCAGTGGTTTCGTACACCTGCTTCGAAGCGATTTTGGCATAGTCAAAACATTGACTTCGCTCGCAGCAAACGACTAATTAAAATGGATTTGTTTGTATTCAGTTAACTTCAATGACCGAGTATACGAATAATTTTGCCAAGTTTTTGAGATAGCTTACCATTTCGAACGGCTATAGCCGTAACTAGGCGATCGATGTGAACAAATCGGCAGCATAAATCTTTGCGCGTTTGGTGCGCGATTCCCATTTACTTTTATTATTACTACCATATACATAAAATATTACTTAAACATTTGTTCGCGTGGTGACAGAGGCGAACTTGCTCGTTTTATTTTCCTTTCCATCAATCTGTAACTAATTTATTATCCGATAGGTAGAGCCTTAGTCCTAGCTGGGGCACGCTAACTGCTTAAACGCTATCCCGCTATTCTATAAGGGGCTGTTCGCAACGAACGTCTGTGGGACGGTACGAAATGTTCTTCCCTTGACCGGCGCTATCACGCTGGTGGTGAACAATAACTGTCTATTGTAGCTTCAGCAGTAGCGTTCCCGCTTAATGTGCACACTTACACAGACACGCACTTATACACACTTTTTTACACGTACATACACATACAAACCCACACAGCTGTGAGTGGAGAAACTGTGGCTGGCTCTGGCAGTGCGTGGGTAGCCAGAAGGGGAAAATTTAGGAAAGCGACCACACCTAACCTCTCCTATACTGCCTCCACACAAGCAAACCTCCGCTGAGCTCCCGCGATGCAAGCGCTATCACACTCCAGAGCCCACTCATCCTCGCCACTCACTCACCTCTCCTCCGCCCGCACAACTTGCTTAGGTTTCTAGGAGCGAAGATAAGCGTGCGTGTCCGTAACTCTTGCTATGGGAGGGAGTGAGAGCGGAGAGATAGCACCTGCCGGCCCGCAGACGCCGCTAGACGCCTGACACAGCTTGACAAAGAAGTGCATTTGCATTTAAAAGCTGTTACCCCATCTCGTAGCACGCCAGCCCTCAGTGTATGAACGCTTGGCGGTTGTTTCAAATTCTTCTGTTGAGTTGATGCACTGGAGATGACTGTGCTCGCTCTTATTAGTTTACAACATCTATTGAAAGCACTTCGGCTTTTTATTTTGCAAACACTTCCATCCTCAACAGCTCGATCGTTGCCCTCTTCGCCATCACGACCTCGTGACAGTGGCACAAACCAATTTCCAAGGTGTTTCTAAGATGCACAAACACCTTAGAAATTTATGTGTGACGCCGTATTTCCTAATTCCCATTGTACAAGTGACACCATATGGCTTTGCGTGGAAAGAATGTGCAAATATTGATGCTTACCGGGGACCATTTTCTGTGCGCCCTGTAAAATACACCTCACTATTAGAACTATGTGATCAATGCAACAAAGAAGGTAATATTTTGACGCTCATCCCTTACAGTCCGGTTAATGAGTTAGTACACTCTATACATCAATACAGTACCGCAATTCCTAGTGGAACCGAGGATATTGAAAATGTAGAGTGCCGTCTGTCTACCGCCTTGTAAGTTCTATCCAGGATCTTTTGCAGAGTAAGAAAACGAAAGCAGTTTCTTGTCGTAGCCTTTCGGGTGCTAGTAGCTGATTGTTTATCTTCTTTCTGCGATCACTTGGCAGTGCTTCGTGCGCATTTAGGGCAGCGAGAGAGCGCTGATGATTCCTGGAACCAGGCGGCAATAATTTGAATTGAACATATCAGTTTTCTGAACCAAGAAAATTGGAATGCCAACGTACACTTGTTTGTTCGCCAGGAATGGCCCTGTTCTTTGGTTCTGAAATGACCGGAGCGCAAGAGGTTGGTTATTATTTCTCTGTACGATTACTTGCTCGCCTGAAACATAAGGTAAAGTTCGAAAAGAATATACTGCAATATCGACATTTTAAAAAGGACTGCCGACGTCGCACGCTCACGTCGCACGCTCACGTCTTTTTGTGGATCGACAAAAGCAAATATTTACGTAAATGAATTCCCGTAAGCTTATATGGCGCCACAGACGCTGTTGTGTGGCACTAATACAATACCACCAATTTAGACTCAATTGTATAGATACACACAGCCATCGCTTTGCAAGCTTGACAAGGCCAGTTTGGGCCGAAGTACGCAGTAAGCGCACCGTTTTCCTTCGCTTTATAGACGGATTTCCGCAGCTGCAAACGGGCGCTACAACGTTTGAACACGTGATCTTATGGCCTCCTCCTTTCTGCTTTTTCCTCGTCACCGATGGGTAACCGATTCACAACCACCGCACCCGGTTTAAAGGCCAACAAAGACGGCACAGAACATAGTCCACGTCGCACCGTTCTCTTTTGAAGACTATAGTCTTTCTTGGAGACCTTCGACGCAAAAATTTTAGTATGTCTGTCTGTACATTTGCCTTTTTGTCCACTCCTAACGACCATACTTGAAACGCCGACCCCATCCGCTGCTCCCACCAATGTTGCTCAAGACTTAGTGTTCACACTTGTGCACTTGTCAAGTAAAAAGCAATTATTGCGCATGCCTGGGGCACCATAAAAACACGTATATATTCTGCATGAGCGCATTTTACTAGAAAAGGCATACATAAGTAATTTTAAGGACCGTAGCGCTTTATTGCGCATGTCTGGGGCACCATAAAAACACGTATATAATCTAAATGAGCGCCTCTTCCTAGAAAAGGCATACATCAGTAATTTTAAGCACCGTAGTGCTTATTACTCTGTGCTGGCCATGCAACGCTTGTACGAAAAGGCAAGTGTTTCCAACGCTTTGCTAAGACGAGACGGTGGTGGCACCTACCTGTTGCCTTGCGTCCTACACCTTATCACCTCTCACCTTATCACGCGCTTTGTTTTCCGAGAAAACTGCCAGATGGCACTCATGTCTCACGTGTGATGTGACTTGATGCGCTCGTTCGCCTCCGCTGCACGCTTGAGGCACTCTAACGCAGCGCCTGCAGAATACCATTCACCGATTTTCTTGCGTAGAACATCAAATAAATGTTTTATTCCCTCTCTCCACGCGCAAGATTATCGTCTTTGACGACATTTGCAGATTAACATGCAGATACGGGGCCAATTTTTTGAGGGGTGAAGTTCCTTTTTGTCGAACCTTGTCACTAATCAGGAGTAACCGTGAGAAGAGACGAGAAAAAAACGAAAGCAAAAGAAATAATTACCATTTCTCGTCTCATTTCTTAGACGGCGTTGCTCTCCCGCTACTCTAGAGTGCCTCGATGCTCGCTTCTTCGCTCAGAGTGAAGACATTTGCGCCGTCTGCTATGGCGGCCACCGTTATTGCTCCCGCTGTATACCGGTTTCGCTGTGACGGAAAGTGGCATACTAGCATAACGTGAATGGTTGTTGCATTTAGGAGCACGATATCCAGGCTTACCTGGCCAAAGAAAGTGGCACGGGAGCCTTACAGCTTGGCGAAGACACTTCAGGCACTACTATGGTGGAGAAAACAGTAGAAAAGGTGGCAGCACCCTGAGCGGGGGCGCGCGCATCGAGGCACCTTAGCTACTCTCTGAAGTGCCGTTCCTCTCCGATTCGCTGCTGCGCGCGCTTCGCCTGATTTCGCAGAGAACGAGTGCCTCTCAATTGTCTGGATAGTCGCCGTTCGTGGCGGATCATTTTAGGGCACGTGCGAAGCAGAGTGGTGGGCGCGCTGAAGACGCTTGGGCTCGGCTTCCTAGGCTCACGTCTCAACGGTGTTACCCGCGCGCCATCTGCATTCTCGAACACGATCGGACGCATGGACGCATGCACGGACGAACAGACACATGGTCGAATGAACGGACGGACGCTTCGCCCCACTCATCGTCATTCACTCCATGTATATGCTTTGATTTATTGTCTCTTTGCCTCTACACCGTGTCGCTTTAGGGCTGACAGAAGCAAAGTGTCTTTTTCCTTCTTCAAGGATTCTTGCCACCACCGAATCTCAACGTAGGCTGCAAGACAACGTCGGCCACATCACGGCCGCATCGCCGAAGGAAAAGCCATGGCGTTTCGATAGGGTGGCACCATCTGGTTTTGCACAGACAAACTAGCTGCGGAAATCGTTCTATACCTCCCGCTTTCTTGTACTTTTTTGTCATTGTTTTTTTTTGCTTTTTTTGTGAGCGTGTGCTCCGAACACGCAGTGCATTACAGAGCCGTTGGAGCTCTTTATTGTGTGTATGTATGAAGCCTTCCCGTGTGCGCCTCAGTGCAGGTAGAGGGTGATTGAATCGATAAACAATAAATTGATTAAAGGTGCATGGTTAATCTCTTATTCGTAAATTACTTATATTTTCAAATATTCGAAATAATGGAATACATCTTCTCAAATAATCAATTGCGGCAGCTATCCAACCTACCACCAATACTGCCCCATGGCCGTTGCGCTTGATGGCGAGGCGAGCGATGCCGAGACCATGAAGTCGAGTGCACCAAGGACCACATTTACAAAACTCACGGACAAGCAAATTGTCGTGAAAGTCGATTCACGAAGCAAACAATGTTCTAAGAGGTCATTGTTATCACATCGGCCGCTGCCATAAAGCACGCTGCAACAGCGTAAGAACACGTCAGTCATGATGATACAGAGGCTTATACCCTAAGCTAAATTGCTGCCATTTGTCAGCCGACGTGTGCATGCCGCCATGTTAGAGGTTTGAGCGCGGCGCAGTACATACAGTCCGCATGTGTTTGCGGATTCGTACACGTATTTCACATCATTTCTCTACCAAAATGATGTGGAGAAAAGGACGAGCTGCCGACCTCATAGCGAAGCCCACCATCAACCTCTTATTTCAACACTGATCTCTTATTATCCTAAAGATGATAGTTTCACTCGCCGTCTTCTGCACAATACTCAACATCCTCAACGCCCCAACAGTGGCGAGTGGCGACTAAAAACACCAATACACACAGTTTCTAAGAACGCACTTTTTCTTCATGAGTTCTTGTATCATGTTCCAGTCAATCAATGCAAGTTAGTCGGACTGTTCACCGGTGCTTAGTCTTCCAGCGGTGCTTCCAACCTTTGTTCCACTCTCGTGCCTTTATATGTGTTTTCCTTGATGAACTTTCACGGTTGATAAGCAGTATTCATTCGTATGAAAATTGATGATTCTGACTTTTCCACAAGAGTCTGCAGGAGCTATTGCTGAGAAGCTTTCTCGAGCTCTCGGTCTTGTCTACAGTCGCCTTCGAATCAGCGGCCTTCTTCCTTTGCCTTAATCTGGGCTTTCCCGCTTTTGAATTTGACGCTGCCTTGGCATTTTTCCTCTTAGCTGAAATAAGACGTATGATCTGCATTTCCTTCAACCCTGATGTTTGCAGATTTCTCTAAGAGCATAGGCTACGATCAGTGTAACAGGCTTGCTTCAGCGTCGTTATGGTATTTCTACCGTTTCTTTTCAAGTGACTAGATGGCGTTGCTTTGCTTTCTGCAGGTCATAGTACGCATTGCTGTGGACACTTATTAGAATGACGATTTGTCGTCTTCGTGGGATTTGTCGCCTTCGCGGGGCACTCGTCTTCTAGTCCTCATAAGCCGTCTTTGAGATTTTCAAATGCTTTCTTATTTTTTCTTCATACATGTCTCTCCCACCAAATACACCTGAGTAGCTGATTCTATCTTATCGTTAACTTCATGGGTGTAGCATGTTTGCGAGACTTCTAACGTCGTGGGAGGGGTCTCTAGCCTCTGATGCTGTTATTCGGTGTTGATCTTCGAGATCGTACTCACTGCAGAGGGAATGCTTTTCTGTTGGCTTCCAGTGTTTCCCTCTATTTGTCGGGAACTCGTCTCCTCTAGCGTCGCTGCGGCAAGATCAACATTGAGGAAGCATTGTGTAGGTGGTAGGGCAATAGACAAGGGGCCCAATTTTCCCATTTTTTTCGCTTGTGTTCTAATCCACTTCTTTATTGATTCCAGATAACTTGCCGAGCTTTTAATTCGTCTTCGATCACGCACTCTGCTCTCACTTTTACTCGAATATTTGGGTGAACATAATCGTCTTCTTTCTACATCTGCGCTTCTATACGATCGACTCGAACAGCATTTTCAACCTCCTTGTGATTTTTTTTAGAATCCTACATTCGTTAGTCCATGTTCGGTGAAACTTCGCCAACTCACTTATTGGTAGGCGCTCCATTTGAATAAGGCATTCGATGTTTTTAATGGCTAGCGTGACGACTTTGTGCACTTGACTCCTGCTTTCGAAGAGGGCTTTCATATTCCAGTCCAGTGTCAATACGGGGAAAAGCACTGGCCGGCCATGTCACAAGATGAATTCGGAGCCAAAACGCCAGTAATCACAGCAGGGCGGCACGACGATGATACGTCAGCTACCAGGGTGTAATCCTTTATGATCTGGGTCTCCGCGAAGATAAGGCCTCGTAAACAAGCTTCACGTAAAGGTGGCGTCAACAGAAGCCCTGACGGCTGTAGATGTGGTCAAGAAGTCATGAAATCCGCACTGTCTTACCTTCAAAGTCCCTTTCTCACGTGTTTAAGGGCACCAAAGTGATGTGAAAAAAATGACGAGCCGCCATCCCCATCGCGAAGCCCACCGTCGACCTTTTCTTCATTGCTTTTTCTGATCGGACCTTATCCTAAAGTTGCTAGTGTCGGTCATCGTCTTCTATACAATACTCAACAGCGCCACAGGTGGAATGCTAATGTATATGTGTGAGCCCCGCCGCGGTGGTCTAGTGGCTAAGGTACTCGGCTGCTGACCCGCAGGTCGCGGGTTCGAATCCCGACTGCGGCGGCTGCATTTCCGATGGAGGCGGAAATGTTGTAGGCCCGTGTGCTCAGATTTGGGCGCACGTTAAAGAACCCCAGGTGGTCGAAATTTCCGGAGTCCTCCACTACGGCGTCTCTCATAATCATATGGTGGTTTTGGGACGTTAAACCCCACATATCAATCAATGTATATGTGTGAAAGACATGCTTTAATCATTTGCAACAGTGCTGAGATGTGCGAAGGGCAGATAACTTGGGAGGTGGGAAGGCTGCAGTCGACGATACATTATACAATGATGTCACAAGAGATGTATGATCGGCTAAGAGTGATAAAAATAAATAAATATGGGTCCAGTAGCTTCGGTAGTGATCACAAACGTATCAAGCAGCGTATGCTACTTCCGGATGATTGTGTTATATTAGACAGAAGTACGCGTATAAGAAGAAAACTACGAAAACTAAGCTACTGAAAATGAAAGGTTTGCTTTCGTGCTATTACGAGGCTGATGGCGTGCTTGCTGACGGCGGCATGATCCCTATCATAAGGCCCTATATATATATATATATATATATATATATATATATATATATATATATATGAAAGTAGATGCGCTTTCACATAACAACTGTTTATTGTGCCGACGTTTCGACGGGAACCCCGTCTTTTTCAAGGCATAATACTATTTACACATGTTCCGTGTCTTCTTATAGCCTGTCGAGACAGGAGGGAAAGGGTCAAATGAGAGAGAGAGAGGAAAAAAACAGCGAAACGGCCACCAGAGAATCGCCGACCAACACCGCAACAAAAACTTGCTATTAACTTTCACGAGCAACCCACCGAACATAAACAAGGTTCTAAGAAAACACTTTAACATATTGGAACAGAGCATGCGACTATCCAAAATTTTCACTTCTCCTCTTTGTGTTGTATACAGAAGGCCGAAAAATATAAAGGATCATTTATAAATTCAAAGATAGGTGTGAAACCTCAAATTGGGTGTCACCCTTGCGGAAAAAGCAGATGAAAGGTATGCAAACACATGCAGACAACGACAGTGGCGAAAAGCACCCACTCGGATTTTAAGCACAGGATAAGAGGTGCACTAGACTGTGACTCAGACAACGTCATATACCTCCTGGAATGTGGGGTATGTAGCAATCAATACGTGGGCCAGACAGACACTCCGTTTAGAATTAGATTCAACAACCATCGGGCACATGTACGATCTCTGCCAGGCCTTCCACTTTCAAAACACTGCACATTAAAAGACCACAGCTTTGACGACATCAAGGTTACACTACTAGAAAACAACTTTCGAACAATCACAGAACGGGAACAACGGGAATCTTATTTTATCTACAAATTTAACACAATAAAATACGGAATAAATGAACACCCAGGCACTCTGTCTGCGTTACGACGGCTAAAAGACGCAAACGCTTCTCTCTAATCAGTCCGGTTTCATTACGACAATAATATTACCCGCTAACAAAGCTTTTGGCCTATGCATCTGACAACATAGAAATGATTTGCCTCATCAAGCACAGCCGGAACGCACAGATAAGTGGTCCCGGATGTCGTACGGTCCCCCCCTCTTTTTTTTCTCTTCTTTAAGTTTTAACGCGCATTCTGTTCTTTCACTGACAAGGAGCTGACAGCTATGTGGTTTCGTTAACTTTTTCATACATGCGCGCATGTCTTCCCAGTGAGCCGCAACTGTGTGGTGACTGTCCCGGATGTCGTACGGTCTCCCCCCTCCCCCCCTGTTCTTTTTTTTCCTTCTTTAATTTTTAACGCACATTCTGTTCCTTCACTGACAAGGAGCCAATGCATATAATGAATATCAATGGCGGTGCCTCAATCACCGGCTTTTTCGTTCCTCCCGACGCCACCAGCACGCACTCAAAACGCTTAAGCCCTCCCCATTAACTTGTCATACACTTCAAAGAGGAACGAGCCGCCAGCGGACTACACGGAAAGGTGAAATACAAGAACGGTGGCTCCCTGCCCACTTGGGGAAGAGTGGGTGCGGGGGAGGTATTGTTGACAATGATCACATTGCTCATCTACCTCTGCCCTACTCTGTTGAAATGCTGCCCCTTTCTAATTACGCCGTGTCGGTCTTGCTTCTTCTCCTAGATTTTCTATATTTTATTTAATGTTTGTCCTCCCGTTTCGCTGTTTTTTCCTCTCTCTCTCTCATTTGACCCTTTCCCTCCTGTCTCGACAGGCTATAAGAAGACACGGAACATGTGTAAATAGTATTATGCCTTGAAAAAGACGGGGTTCCCGTCGAAACGTCGGCACAATAAACAGTTGTTATGTGAAAGCGCATCTACTTTCATATATATATATATATATATATATATATATATATATATATATATATACGCGCTCTGATATGCGATGTTTTTTGCAGCTTTGCCTCTAGCTAAGGCAACAAGGTGCTTTCGCACAGTTCGGACAAGACGCCTGGAGTCTTCATAAATACAAAAATTTGTGCCTTTAGTTTTTAGGGCCATTCGAAAGTACAGATTCTTTAGTTTTGAAGGATGAAAGCTTAACTATGATGGGTCGTTTACGGCTAGCGTCGCAGCGCCCTAGTCGATGCGCACGCTCTATATCTCTAGACACGACTGTGAGATCAACAAGGCAGTGTTTCTCAATCATTTCTTTTCAATGGGTGTATATTTCCTTCGAGTTGGTGTCAGGAAAATCATAGCTTATCAAGTTATTGCGCCGGGAACGGTTTTCGAGGTCGTCAATGTGGCCTTGAATGTCCAACATAGGATGAGTTAGCCAATCTGGCCTTCACCGTCACACATAGGATGGGTTAGTTGACCCGTCCTGAAGCTAAAGGTATCTACTTCTCTCCAGAGAGCGAAAAGATTTTGGCGATAAATTTCTAGGTCTTTGAGACAAGTGTTTAGATCAGAGATTGTGTTCTTCTTGCTCGCTAGCTGGGTTTTAAAGCTCTGCATCTGAAACATTAAAGTGGCCTAGCTGGCAGATAGTTTGCGCATTTCATCGAGGACGACATTTTCAGAACTGGGGTTTGTGTCAACATCCCCCAATAGTAGTAACAAAGTGTGCTTGACATGAATACATTTAAAATAAGTAAAAGGCAGCACTATGGGCTTGGCAGCTGCACCAAACTTCAATTGCTAGATTTTAAATTCGAAGCACTTGTTAGCAAACATCGGTGACATTGAACGATCTATCTATCTATCTATCTATCTATCTATCTATCTATCTATCTATCTATCTATCTATCTATCTATCTAGCCGCCTACGACTTTTAGCCCTCCTGGCCGTTTCGATAATGGTATCGATACCAAACTTGTTATGGCATATTTAGACTGTATGAAGAACACATTTGGCTAGTCATAACCTATAAAATCATGACATGGCTGTCATGAATGTCATGATTTACAATTCATGGCTCTGCAGCTCTTGCGGTTGTTGCGTTCACATGGGAGGTTGCAAAACTGGTATGGTTTTGCATGATTGCATGGCAAACACAAGCGACAGAACCTAACATGAAAATCATGACATGCGTGTCATGTAACAATATGGCTAAATGCCAAGCTCATGATGCACTCGCGGCCATTTCGCAAGTGCAACATATACCAAATTTGGTAATACAGTAAGTGAATGGATGACGAAGGTATGTGACTAGTGCGAACATGATTTACATGAGATGCGTGTCATATAACACGGCTGCATGCTACGCTCATGAATCGCTCGCGGGCGTTTCACTAGCTCCACATGTACAGAACTCGGTATTACGTGACGCGAATGAACAACATAGGTAATTGAGACATCCAAACATGATAATCACGACATGCGTGTCATGTAACAACATTCCACACTGATGATGCGCTCGCAGCCTTTTCGATGGCTCGAAGTAATAGCGTCATATATGCCAAATTCGGTATTACGTGACGCCAATGGATGACCAAGGTATGGGACTGGTGCAAACATGATAATCATGAGGTGCGTGTCATGTCAGAACATGACTACATGCCACAGTCAAGGCGCCAATACATTTCAACGTGACGTGGTGCGCGTGCTCGCCGGTGTTCATTTCGTCACGTCACGCCGGCGTCGCAACGCCAGGCGCCGGTCCTGCCAAATACTCGCCCGCGCGCGCCGAGCTTCGTTGCTTTGACGCATGTGCATTTCAGCGTGTCCGGCGTCCCTTCATCACGAAAAGAGAGAGTCAAAGTGTTGTCTGGGTAACGCACCGGCACGAAATGTAGCATGTCGCATATCGCGCCGGTTGCCGTCGGGCCGCGCCGACGGACGCTGCTCGCGCCTGGCATCAGACTATAGAGTGCTCACGTTTTGATGACGTAGCGTCGCTGTGCCCAGCGTGCGCGCTCATCAACGCTACGTTGGAGTATACAGGGCCCTTCATGGTGCGCTCATGGCCGTTTGGCTAGCTCCACATATACCAAATTTGGTGTTACGTACGTGACATCAATGGATGACGAAATTTATGACTGGTACAAACATGATAATCCTGACACGCGTGTCACGTGAGAACAAGAACACATACCACGCTCGTAGCGTGCTCGCGGCCGTTTCGCTAGCTCCACATATACCAAACTTGGTTTCACGTGACGTGGATGGACGACGAAGGTAAACGACACATCCAAACATGATAATTATGACACGGAAGTCATGCACGGCATCATTTACCTCCACCTTGTAACGTTGTGCTGATTTTAAAGTGAAATATCAACATTTATCCTTTGCGCTTCACATATCATCGATTCTCACTGTGCGTGCACAGTAAAAAATTTTACACCCAGAAGGGTGTAAATGAGCTTGTCCCGTGGACGACATTCTAAGGGTGTTAATTCAGCACCTTCCAAAAAGGGTGCTTTTCCATGCATTCTTAGAATAGGGTGTATATGTAAAAAACTGTAAGGTGTTACAAAAACACCCTTAAGGAAGGGTGCCTCCAATGTCCTTCACTTTTTTAGCACCCTCTGAGGAGGGTGCGAGAAGGGTGCACAAGGGTGTTGAGTGCCCATGGCAGGGGTGCCAGTATTCTTTTAAACTGCACTAATAGATATCAGCATGCACTGATTACATACTACTTGAAGAAACTGGTCCTGATTATCAATGGTGCGCCACCTGTCAAGCTCCATTCATTGCGTGTGGGCAAAATATAAACACGTACAATCATGTATGAACTTGTGCTGGATCTATATATACTTCACAGTACATGCATAATGCGCGTTCCAAAAAACGAAGCCTTGCTGCCCTTGCATATTGCATTTATTTATTAGGCAAATAAAACTTATAAACTTTTCTTCTGCCACACAACTTTTTCACCCGATGTGTAACATGTTCACGTATACGTACACTACACATGCAACACCTCAAATATTTATTATATTTTTTCAGTTTCACTTTATTGACAATTCTTTGCAACATACAATTACACTGGTTTCAGTTTAGTATACTACTTCAAGTACATAGAGACTACAAATCAAATACACGCCAATATATCCCTATAATTCTTTCAAGTATCTATATTCCCAATGGTGTCCAGTTTAATACTCCTTCATGTGCATAAACGGTTAGTAGGAATGAAATACAGGCAAATATATACCTATAATTCTTTCAAATATATACAATCACCATGATTTCACTATATACGCCTTCATGTACACAATCGTTCCCAAGAAGTGATGCACACAAAAATATATACGGATAGTGTTTTCAAATGTATACAATCACCGTAGTTTAAGCTTTGTATTCCTGGATGTATAACAATTGGTTACGAGAAATGATGTACATGCAAACATATACGGGTTTTCGCACATATAACTTTAGCGAACACTTAAAAAACCAATACAATGATCAGAAACAGAATAAGCTAAAAACGAACACAAAACTGAGAGACACAAAAAACAAAAGAGGTAATGCATAATTGTGGCTAATGACACAGCTGGGTCACTTTATGCCAAATGTCCTAGCCATTTTGGCAACCATCTCAAATGTATTCGAAAAACTGGTGCTGCATTGAAAATAGTGAACTTCTGGCATATTTAGGAGAAGAAAAATATTTGGTCACGTGGCTGCCTTCTGAACTTCCTGGTATGCCGTCTAGGTGTTGTATGTGAAAAATTTTATTTTATAAGCACCGCTCCTTCTTTCTATACGAAACTCGGTCTACGTGTTACGTAACAAGAGCTTAATTTAGGCGAGTTGGTTCATCGTGGTTGTGAGCTAGTCACAGCGCGACAACCAGGAAGAGACAGAAAGGACAGGAAAGAGCACCGACTGTCAACTGAATTTAATGAATGTGCTACGAGCGCTTTTATACGGAGTACAATAACCGTGCTCATGCGCGACAACACGTGTGACCACTACAAAATAATCTTAACTGAGAAAAGAATACTCCCTCTCGGAACGGATAAGTGAACGTGTAGTGATGCACTGATCATTGGTTTACCTGATAAAAATAATTCTACGATCGTTAAATTGGCATTAAGTAAACCTATTCTTGTGACGAATGGTGCAAGATTCACTATTTCTCTTGCTGTTTAGCACACACACTTTTGAAAGCTTGCAAGGGGTGGAAAACAACACGTTAATATCATATCTGCTGGCATTGTGAGACGTGTGATGTGGTATAACATGCACAGGTTTTGGTCATTGTTTTTTGTTGGTCCTGTCTTCTTTAACTTTACTTCCTGAAGGAGAATTTCGCAAACGGGTGTGATGATTCTGTTGGGATATCCAGCATCTTTTAGTCTTTTAATATGGTTTTTAAGCCTGACCTCACCCTTGTGCTAACATGACTTCTGAAGGGTGGCCTGAATACATGTGGCATCAATTCCTCTTTCTACCAATTTTGAATGCCCACTATCAAAAGGCAGAACATTCTTAGCACTCCTGGGCCGATAGCACCAGCCAATACCACAACAGCATCATCACACTTGTTTGTGAAACCCTCCTGCAGAAAGTAAAGTTAAAGGAAACAGGACCAAAAGAAAAAGAGAATGACCAATGACCTCTGCAGGTTACACGGTACTACGTACATAAGGTGTCTCACAATTTTAGGAAAAGAGCCAACAGATATGACATAGTTGTTTTCCACCCCTAGCAAGATTTCAAAAGTGGATGTACTTACAGCAACAGGAATAGTTAATCTTGCACCATTCGTCACTAGAACAGGTTTACTGAATGCCAATCCAATCTGTATGAGATACCGCTAACACGTGGAAAAGTAAATATAGGACAAACTGGGCAATGCTTCAATGATCAAGCAAGACAGCATGCTTTAAATGTTAAGAAGGGCTATAGTAGTCTCATGGCCGGACACCGTAAAGAATGTAAGTGTAGTCCTAGGTTTCATAAAACACGGTTTTTGAAAAAAAGCAAGCAGAAAAAATGAGATTTTAGAACTCTTTATCAGGAAGGCCAAAGATCAATGCATCAGTACACATTCACTTATCTTTTCCGAAAAAAAGCATTCTTTTCTCGGTTAAAATTATTTTGTCATGGTCACACATGTGTTGTTGCAGATGAGCCCTGTTGTGCTCAGTATAAAAACGCTCGTAGCACCTTCAGTAAAGTTCAGTTGACAGCGCTCTTTCCTGTCCTTTTTGCGATAAGATGTTTATTGTAGAAGGAATTTCATTTTCTTGCAATTTAGGTATATTTTTGAGTTTTCATTGTATCACAACATGGAGCAAATTGCATCTCAATACGGACAAAAATCACGATTTGTGAAATTCGTGATATTTTCTCGTATATTTCAGCAGCTTGAGAGGTCTAATGATATTTTTTCCTCAAAATATACTTTCTGTGGAGTTAGTATTCACTGCTCAGATATTCATAAAAAGTGCAATATTGCAATAAAAATGCAAGCATAAAACATTTTGGCTTTATTCTTGGAAGCGAATGTGGCAAAAAAATTGTACTAATATTATTGAGCTTCAAATACCTTACCGAAGCACATTTACTTAACAGGTAGACCGAATTTGCTTTAGAAAAAATGAGCGGTAGTTTTAAAACGAAATTTTCCACAAACAGCACACAGACGGCATTATACCAGAAAGTTATAAGCCAGCCACATGAACAAAACTTTTTTTCTTGCTGAAATATTCTAGCAGTTCACTGTTTTCAACGCAATAAGTCACCACATTTTTTTTTCAAATACATTTCAGATGGTCGCCAAAGTAACTGGGACGTTTGGCATGGAATGGTCCAGCTATATTTAAGTAAAATAACTTACACAAAAGCCATATTTGTTCATCTACCATGACCACACTAGAAAAAGCTGTTCAGGCATTGTGATACTAAAATTTTCAGCGTCGTACTGCCTGAAAAACTTCTTCGATAAACTCCAAACTCACGCCGAGAAAAAGCCGCTCTATCACGGTGGTTGTTAAAGGCCTTGCGGCCGTAGACAATGTTGAAAATAAAAAAATCAACTCATCAGGGCTGTCACTCCTTCTTCGTCATTACTGACACGGAAGATTTTTTGGTCATCCACGTGGAGGTTCAGGAACTAGGCTTGCTCAAGGCTGGGGCCGGGGTAGACTACGCAGGACGTCAGCGGCACCCTCTCATCCTGTAATAAGAGCAAATATGACTTCTCATAAAAGGATGTTCGTGCTGTTCTGGCAGCACCATATATGAAGAATGTGAAGTGTGTATCCTTTGAAATGGCGTGTAATTGACATTACACTGAACTCGAAGCATACAACCCATACATTCCAATAATTTCGTATGATAAAGATAAGAGTTTTCCAGCATACAGCAAATTCCCGAATTGAGGTAAAGTGTAAGACTACAGCTCAAAAATGGCACTTACGAAAGCCTGAACTCACCTAAGAATCAAATTCCTTCTAGGGTAGTGAGCCAGTGTGAAAAACAATTCTTAAAGTACAACGTTCAGAACATGTAGCATTAATCAAAACGCACGAGAAACTTACCTCTTCATGTACAAACAGTGAAGGCATCTCTGCTTTCTCTTTTACATGAGAACAAATGATCATGGGCGTGGCACTAGCGAAGAGGTCTGCAAAAGAAAGTAAAAGATTTACTGACTTTATTCACGCCTCTAACAATCTGAGGAATTGTGACAATTCAGCAATCAGTGCGATTCGGACTGCCTCTATAAGGGCATCAAAAATGAACCATTTTCTCGTTCTTTCTACCCTCACAAGAAACTCCGTCAATGGCATCTAATCCAAATTTGACGCTGTGCTTCCTATTTGCCTGCTTTCTAGACGTAGGGCTGCGAACATGTATTTTGTGCACCTAATCTAGCACAGAAATTCGTCATCTATAATTCAATCATCCTAATTCATTGTAATTTGATAAAAGATGTAATAGCTTGTCCAGTTTTTAAAGAGTTGCGGGCCTGCCATAGGCACTGCCTAGCACGTATGGAAGTATTTCTTTTTAAAAAAAATTCTTCAAAGCTTGCTTTCAAAAAAGCGTCTGGCATATTTCGACAATCGAGCCCATCCTCTGATGGCAATCAGGGGCACGCTATAACCGATTATTGACCACGGGATTTACAAACGTAACCCGTGCCTAAATACTCAGTTAAACACAATCAAGCAAGTAGGAGCGCTCGAACGACACCAACGCGCGCGGACGCCGTCTACGTTGCCGCACCCATGGCTTGTGCTAGAGCTACCGCACATAGCTCCCACAGTCACGTATACTCTCTCGATTCTGTTATAACACAGAACGTTATCGCAGATGAAAGCAAAGCACGAAAACAGCAAACAGAAACGAGGGAAAACAACGCACGGCGACGGCACAAAAACGCGCCTTTGGAAGTCTACTAGATCTTTGCCTGTTGCGGGTGACACGTGTCCTAAATATTTTAAAAGACCGAGGCGCACGTGCTAGGAGCATCGCGGCATATCAGCACCTCAAACTATACCGTCTTTAAACAAAAAAAGCCATTTCGTACAGTGCGCCTCTGTACATAATTTTTTTCTTTCTTTTTTTACGCTTACATCTACAGAAGCACGCTGCACATTAGAGTATTAATAGAAATGTTATTACGATGTAGCCTAAAGCGCATCTTGAAACAATATCAATCACTTTGAGCAGTGTAGAGACAATGTGCGTTCAGCAACGAATCGCACCCTTGTTAAGTGATCACATGACTCACTGTATGAGTGATGCAGGCACTTACACAACATCGCGCGTAGCAGTGTGAACTCGTTAAGTGACACGTTTAATCGGGCATCTGCAACAGGCCCGCGAACGCATGCTGTTGTAAATGGCTGGCAGCCTACTTCGGCAGAGCTGCTGCAGGCGCCCAGCTAGCGCTGTATGACTACTACCTACGAAAACAGTACACTCACCGTTAACAGGCCCACGTTGTCCGTGTCCACCGCTCCATGAATATTCCTTAATCCCAGCGTCACTTCGAACACGGTGTCATGCGTGACCACCATTGAAGATGCGCCTGTTCGCTAGAACTCACACAGCGACCAAGACCCCAGACCAACGCAACGCATTTGAAAGACCGATGAGACAGAGAGAGCAACGTTGAGAGAGAGAAGGAGGAGGCACTGGCGGCGGCGCCGCAGCTGTCCACGCAGGTGTTCGGTGACGCAACTATTCGCTTATCTACACCGCCGTTGTGGGGGCAACGCTGGCCGGGCTGAGCGGGGGGGGGGGAGCGGGAAGCCCTAAGACGGCGCCGAAAGGCAAACGCTATGGCGCATACGGCGGACGGAGGTTCGACGCGGAAGGCAATCGCATTGCGCTTCAAGAATGACTCCTTGTAAATGGCAACTCTCCTTCCAGCCAGCCGCACAGCGACGCAGGTTATTTACCAGCCTCGGGTTCTTTGAGCATTTTGACGGAATGCGATTGCAGTGGGCGAAAAATAGTGAAGCGAAACTTGCGGAAAACAAAGTGCACCATGGAATGGCCAGAAACAATAATTATTTCGTCCTCGGTGGCATTAGCGGGAGAGCATCGCTACAACTTTTAGATGCGGAAGCATCTTATACTCGCGCCTTGTAGTGCGCCGTCCGCGCCGTCCGCGCCGTCCGCACCGCTTCTCGAACATTCGACAGCTGACGCGCGCGCATGCGCCGTCGCGCCGTCGCCCATCATCTGTGCCGCGCGCTTCTCCTTCGAGAACATTCGACAGCTGACAGCGCATGCGCCGTCGCGCCGTCGCCTTCTGTGCCGCACGCGCGCTTCTCCTTCGAGAACATTCAACAGCTGACAGTGCATGCGCCGTCGAGCTGTATATATACTCAAGGTCGGCGCTCGCTCGCTCAGTTGCCGCTCGTCGGTTGGTTTGTACGGCGCGTCGACGTCCAAGGTCGCGGTGAAATGAATTCCAACGAATCCACAAACACAATGATCGACGTCCCTTCGACCAGCGCCGTCCTTTCGCATACGTGTGTACGTGTTCACTCATTTAACACCCCCTCCTACAACGACGTTAACCAATTTAGCCATCGACCCAAGTAAGTCGCAATTTAACACCCCATTTCACAACCACGTTAACCAATTTAGCCATCGACCCAAGTAAGTCGCACTTTAACACCCCGTTAACCAATTATATGCTCCGCATCCTCCTCAGTGTTCCCCCGAGGGAAGCTGCGGGCAATTTTTTTACAGAGGAATTTCTTTTCGCATTGTCTGTGTCTGGCCATTCCGCGTATGGTGCCGCAAACACTGAACGCGTAGTCGAAGCTGGAACAAATTAATACATAGTCGCGGATGTTTAGAAGGCTTGTCACGCACCACGAAATGTGCCGAGGTTGGTATAACAAACTTCTTGCTGACCACATGATCAGCACATAATTCCATATGGTTGCCCAATGAGCTAGCTAAGCACCTGTAGCAAAGGCAGGGCACGTTCTTGTTAAATGTTGTTAATATAAACGATGGTTGTGCAAAAGTGCAGTGACAGCTTTCCGTGTGAATTGGTCATAACCCACGTTTTCGAGCGTAGAAGCGCCTCAGTGGACCTAATCAGCTACCACAGCAAGTTCGTAAGCAACGATGGGGTACGAAAATGTGCAGCTGTTTTCCATGTACTGAATAGTCCGTGTACAGTACGTTGACCACCGCCATTCCTTAAGCCACCTCCCATATAGACTCCCACTCTGAACAGGTTTGGGACCTTAAACACTAAGAAGCAGTGCCCCCACCGCACACACACACACACACACACACACACACACACACACACACACACACGAAATTCGAGGGCGCACGGGCTGATACACAAGCATACTTATTCACAGGCGCACACACATACACGTATACACACATACGGCCACACACCACACGCGCGACCGTAAACGCACGCATGCATGGGCGTAGACATGTGCACAGGCACGCTTAACACAAGCACGGACTCGCACATACACGCACACACACACATGCACAGGTGTACACACAATCGCGCTCACATGCGAACACATGCGCAGGCTCACGCACACACACCCACACTCGGGCGAACATTGTGTTTCTGTATATAATCTATAGCAAACATGTAGCTTATAACCAACGCTAAGGTGAGATTTCGTAACGTGGATTGCAGTTAATTGCCATTATAGATGAAACGCGATTTGCTTCTGCTGGCATTCTGCTGCATTCGGAGAGCACCTTGACACATTCTAAGTCTAGGCCGTCATTTAACGCAAGGTTCACATATTCGTGCGGTAGCTACGCTGCTCGGCCGCCAATCCGGAGGTCGCGGGTTCGATGCCGGCCGTGGCAGTCGAATTAAGATGGAGGCGAAAAGGTAGAAGCCTGTGCACTGTGCGATATCAGCGCCCATTAAAGAACACCAAATGGTCAAAATCTCTAGAGCTTTCCACTACGGCATAATCATATTAAGATTTTTGAGACGTAAAATCCCAAATAATATAATTATGTGTTCTTCTTATGCTGCATATTCCATCTGATGAATTGTCACCTACACCCTTCTCCTGCACAAAAGCACACTTAGAGCCTATTTTAAGGTGCTATTGAGGCAAGCACCCAAACAAAGGGGTGCTTTCTTTTTCAACCGACAATTTATGGGTGTTAAAGGGTGTTGCAAATGGTGCTTTCTCGTAAACGCACCCTTTTCACACCCTTTTCGGTGTAAAAGTTTTTACTGTGTGGGATCTGCCTTTTTTCAGTACAAGCTTGATACGAGCTACCAACGTGCATTATTAGGAAAAACAGGTTAGCGGTATGCGTAGTGGCACAGCCGCGAAGCCCACAGGCCGTGGTAGATGGTGGTTGCTGCTTTATAGGCTGCGTATACGATGTTGAATTTGATGATCTACTCTATGAATAGACGCGGTGCCGATCGTCCTGAAGCTTCGCGGCAGGCAGAAGGCGAACGCCGGGTTCACTTCTGTTGGCAGCAGGCACGAAGTTTCCAGAAGTGGTAGTCAAGGCTGCCAAAAGAGCATACAGGAGCACGTCGGCGATGATGCGAGCAAAAACCTGTTAGTGTTGTGCGTAGTGGCAGAGCCACGAAGCCCACCAGAGACCACGGCTGTTTCAGATTCGAAAAAGTAGCGCAAAAATTTCGCTTCATTCTCATTTCAAATGTCCACGTGAACCGCGCGTTTTGTGCAGTACA
>NC_134701.1:55487500-55635000 GCF_043290135.1 Rhipicephalus microplus | reverse complement strand
CCCCAATTATATGCGAAGCATGAATTAGAAATGTTGATATGTCACTTTAAAATCAGCACAACGTGCGAGGTGGAGGTAAATGATGTGGTACATGACTTGACTTTTGTGTCATGATTATTATATTTGGATGTGTCGTTTACCTTCGTCATCTATTCATTTTACGTGATACCATGTTTAGTATATGTGGAGCTAGCGAAACAGCCGCGAGCACGCTATGAGCGTGGTATGTTGTCATGTTTTTACATGACACGCGTGTCCGGGTTATGACATTTGCAGCAGTCATATATTTTGTCATCCATCGACGTCACTGACGAAGAACGGCTATTTGGGCTAGTTGGTTTGAATTCATGGTAATAAGGGCTGCAGCGCGAGCACGAAGGTGCTAGAAGAAATAGACGAAAGGCGAGACAACGAAAGGAAAGAGGACAACACGAGCGCTGATTACCAACTGAATTTTATTATTCGCAGCACACATGAAAATATATACAACAGGCAACAATTTAACAGCACACGTGAGCAACGTGACATATTCTGGGGAATGGTCTGATAAAAAGAAGGTAGAATGATAAAATGCCTAACCTTTATCTAAAAGCGCAAACTCTTTGTCATGCAAGGCCACCGAAGGTTGGCTCACGCATCCGTCACCGTGTTTTCTGATAAAATACGCTTCAGCTATTTCACGAGTTAACTTGTCCATGTGGCGTGCCAGCACACTCACGCCCGGAAATCGAGGCTGGCACCCGCAGCTATTGCAGTGCAAAACAAGGTTTGAACTAATTCCTTTGCATATATCATTCATATGTTCTCCTAACCTTTTATTAATGGACCGCCCAGTTTGGCCTATATAACAACGACCGCACGTTAAAGGAAGCATGTAAACAACACCAACTGCGCATTCTACAAATTTATTTATGTGTTTTACGGCGCATGTCCAACTTTTTTTGGTGATTCCACTAAGTCGCTCATTCGTCATTCTGCAAATCTGGCTTACTTTGCACGGGGCTGATGATACTACATCCACACCATATCTCGAGCCTACCTTCTTTAAACTATGAGATATATTGTGGAAGTATGGGATAACTGCAACTCTTTTCCGCTCTTTATTTTCTTTTGCCTTTTCTTATTTTTGTTTGATTTTGCAACAAAGCTTCGCACACTGAAGAAATTACAGATTTTGGAAATCCCGCTGACAGAAGTCTGTTATTTGCATTGTTACACTATCAGTCATCTTGTGTAGGCATGACTTAGATAAGCCAGCACTTACAGCCGATGAAGCAATAGCTCTCTGACCAGTTTTGTGTAGCAGGAGGCATAGTTTAACAAGTTCTCCAACAGGGATCACTGAGGTACTTAGATATTATTATTGCATTGTTTCCAAACCATGTATGCTGGGAATACCAACCGCGAAGTGTCAACCTCTTGTTAAACTATGCCTCCTGCCACACAAAACTGGCCAAGAGAGCTATTGCTTCGTCGGCTGCAAGTGCTGGCTTATCTAAGTCATGCCTACACAAGATGACTGATAGTGTAACAATGCAAATTAACAGACTTCTGTCAGCGGGATTTTCAAAATCTGTAATTTCTTCAGTGTGCGAAGCTTTGTTGCAAAAAATCAAATAAAAACAAGAAAAGGCAGGAGAAAATAAAGAGCGGAAAAGAGTTCCAGTTATCCCATACTTCCACAATATATCTCATGGTTTAAAGAAGGTAGGCTCGAGATATGGTGTGGATGTAGTATTATCAGCCCCGTGCAAAGTAAGCCAGATTTGGAGAATGACGGATGAGCGACTTAGTGAAATCACCAAAAAAAGTTGTTAATGTGCCGTAAAACACATAAATAAATTTGTAGATTGCGCAGTTGGTGTTGTTTACATGCTTCCTTTAACGTGCGGTCGTTGTTATATAGGCCAAACTGGGCGGTGCATTAATAAAAGGTTAGGAGAAAATATGAATGATATATGCAAAGGAATTAGTTCAAACCTTGTTTTGCACTGCAAAAGCTGCGGGTGCCAGCCTCGATTTCCGGGCGTGAGTGTGCTGGCACGCCACATGGACAAGTTAACTCGTGAAATAGCTGAAGCGTATTTTATCAGAAAACATGGTGACGGATGCGTGAGCCAACCTTCGGTGGCCTTGCATGACAAAGAGTTTGCGCTTTTAGATAAAGGTTAGCCATTTTATCTTTCTACCTTCTTTTTATCAGACCATTCCCCAGAATATGTCACGTCGCTCACGTGTGCTGTTAAAATGTTGCCTGTAGTATATATTTTCATGTGTGCTGCGAATAATAAACTTCAGTTGGTAGTCACTGATTGATACGTGGGGTTTAACGTCCCAAAACCACTATATGATTATGAGAGAGGCCATAGTGGAGGGCTTCGGAAATTTAGACCACCTGGGGTTCTTAAACGTGCACCCAAATCTGAGCACACGGGCCTACAACATTTCCGCCTCCATCGGAAATGCAGCCGCCGCAGCCGGGATTCGAACCCGCGCCCTGCGGGTCAGCAGCCGAGTACCTTAGCCACTAGACCACCGCAGCGGGGCACAGTTGGTTGTCAGCGCTCGTGTTGTCCTCTTTGCTTTCTTTGTCTCACCTTTCGTCTATTTCTTCTAGCACCTTCGTGCTCGCACTGCAGCCCTTATTACCATGCATCGACGTCACGTAACACCAAATTTGGTACGTGTGGAGCAAGCAAAATGGCAGCGAGTGCATTATGAAGGGCTCAGTATACTCCAATGTAGCTTTGACGCGCGCGCGTTGGGCACAGCGACGCTACGTTAGCAAAACGTGAGCACTCCATAGTCTGACCCTTGGCGTGACCAGCGTCCGTCGGCGCGGCCCGATGGCAACCGGTGCGAAATGCGACATCCTGCAATTCCTGCCGATGCCATAGAGTAACATTACTCTATATATGCCGATGCGTCAACCAGACAACTCTGCGTCTCCCTCTTTTTGTGACGAAGGGACGCCGGACATGCTGAAACACGCATGCGTCAGAGCAACGCAGCGCAGCGCGCCCTGCGAGTATGTGGCAAGACCGGCGCCTGATGTGGCAACGCCGGCGTGACGCGACGAAATGAACGCCGGTGAGCATGCGCACCGCGTCATGTCGGATTGTATTGGCGCCTTGATGGTGGCATGTAGTCATGATCTCACACCACACGCATCTCATGATAATTATGTTTGCACCAGTCACATACCTTCGGGATCTATTGGCATCACGTAATACCGAATTTGGCACATGTGAAGCTAGCGAAACGGCCGCGAGCGCATGATGAGTGTGGCATGTATTCAGGTTGTTACATGACCCGCAAGTTGTCATTATCATGTTTGATATGTCACTTACCTATGCCGTCTGTTCGCGTCGCGTAATGCCGAGTTTGGTACGTGTGAAGCTACACTCTAAGGCAAAAGTACCCAAATAGGGCAAATTACCCAATAGGCGCACGCGATGAACGGATATACCGTTCATCGCGTGCGCCTATTGAGGAGCAACCGCAGAGGGAAGCGTGCCGCACGAACCACTTAGTCTCCAAACATGCTCTAAAAGGATGAACCGCCCGTGGATTGCAGGCAGTGTGCAAAGCGTTGCCAAGGTGACTAGCCGTCCTTTTCCTCCTCTGCTGGCTCAGTCTTTCCCCGTATTTTGCTTGTGACGGTTTGTGTTGCATCGCGCTCGGAGTGCTCGACCACGGCAGCCTAGATTCGACGATCTAGGAATTACGACGTGGTGCTTGTGTATACGCTTGGATGAGCGTGGGCTTCTGCATTTACGTTTCGCTGCACCCATGAAGTCTGGAGCAAGTCTCGACACGTCACCACGCCACGCTGTATATCTCTGGCTTCAAGACAGTCACGACCAACACACGACAGCAACAATTAGGAAGGCCAATATGGCGGCCGAGAACACAGCAGGCCTATCAGATATATACTTCAGTCCGACTCAGGGCTGAAATAAGCGCTGGATTCTTAAGCAAGTAGGTTATCATTCCTTATTCTACGCTACTTGTAGCGTGTGCGATACGGATTGCGCTTGCCGGCAACCGGCTCGGTCATGTTGTATATCGCACGCGCGAAATGCACCGCGAAGGTCAGCTTGGGCGTCTGCTGTTCGCCTGTGCTTTGCGACCACCTGGAAATTGGCCGTCATTGCCGTTGGCCGTCATTGCCGTCGGCCTTCCGTACGCTCGCTCACCGAATGCTCGCCTGTCTTCGCCGCCGCAATGAGCTCCGGGCTCATGATATTGGGCTGAGACCTCGTCGCTGTGTTGGGAGTCGGCGAAAACACGTTGCGGGTTCTCGTTATGAGCTTGGTTTTAGTATGTCGCACGCTGTAAGTGCACCAGCACGGGCTGGCGAAGCTTTCGCTAGCGTCGGAACTCACCAAGTATTGGTCGCCATCACAGTTGGCTTTCCCGTCAGTCGGTCGCAAGCAGCTCGGTGCCGTCCATTGGCCGGAGCGGCGGACTCGCGTTTGCACGCTGCACTTGCTCGAGTTTTGTGGGAAAGGGCCGCATTACCGTCGATTTCTTCGGCGCTTGCTCCAAACCAGTTCGGCGCTGTTCGTGGCGGCGGCCAAGCGTACGCTCGCTCTCCTGTTCGAAGTTCGCTGGCGGCAGACACTCCGCGTGCAGCGCCGTGTTTGGTCTCGCGTTCGCTTGCTCGAGCTGAACGACGTCAATCGCTTAGAACTCGTCAATTGTTAGCGGCACGGTGGTTCGCGGAGTTGTGGCTGTGGCCGCCGCTCCTAAGCTGTTGCGCTACGGGGATCGGAATGAGTCTTTGACGATGTGTGACATCAAGGTTAAATTATTAGCATGTCGATTCTCACGTATGTTACATTTGACCTTGCCCGTATTTCTCATATGCATTTCTATTCATCCTCTGTCACGTGTGACTCACTATTTTACATACTTATTGTGCAGTCGTGGGCACACACCGTGCTGAAGACTGTGTTCGCTGGCGTCTGCGATGCCTGTCATCCATCTCTTTCGTCAGAGCAGCCTCAGAAGGAATGTGCGAGATGTGAAGGTAAAGTTATTTGTGTGTCTTATTTTACACGCATGTTTTAAATTAACGTGTACGTACTTGTCATATGCGTGCATCTTCATCTTCTCTCACGTGTCTATTTTTGCTATATTATAGTACGTGCAGTTGTGGGAACACAACAGGCAGAAGGCTGCGTGCGCTGGCGTCTGCAATGCAGGCCATCTATCGATTCCATCGGAGGAGCTCAACAACGAGTGAACAAGATGTGACAACAAGACTGGTGTTGTACACTTAACCAAGAATTCACACAAACGACTGGAGAAACTTCATGTGTGTGTAGAAAAATAAAAGATTTCGATGCCGTGACTGCGAAAGCACGTAATTACACATAGGTGGCTAACTACTTTTTCGCGTGTTCTTTTCTGCGCAATTTGTTGCTCACTGCGCAAAAAAACAGGCGAAAAAGTATTCGGCCTCGCGAAAAAAAAGACAATGTTTGAGCTGGGGATAATAAGTTCATCCGATTGGACTATTTGAGTGAATAAACCGTTCACTTCACTTCACTTTATTACCTTAAGGACCCCCAAGAGGGGGTATTACATGAGGGGTTGGAAACATATAACAAATGTAATACATATGCAGGATGGGTACAAGTATGAACAGGGGTAACCAATACAGAAATAAAATAATACATGTGCAGGATCAGTATACATATTAACAGGCGTAACACATTGCCAAAAAAAGAAGACAAAGTGAGAACTAGTGGCACAAAAAGGAACATTGTAATATATTCAAATTGAAAAGAAACAAGTGACATTTTGTGCAAACGTTGAGTGGCACATTATGGTCGCGAGATCAGTGGAAAGGCCATTCCAGTCGGAAGCTGCACGAAAAAAAAAGAGGTGTAAAATGTCGTGGTACGGGCGCGTGGCCGGCCGACATGAAAAGAATGAGTGGTGCGGAGAGATGTGTGGGCAGGAGACAAGATATAGGGCGGGTGGCCGAGTTGACTGTGATAGAGCTTGTGAAACAAAATGAGGCTGGAAATTCGGCAACGAATGTTAAGGTTTGAAAGATTGGATTCTTGTTTAAGAGATGAAACGCTCACGTTATATGATTACGAGGAATGAATGAATCTAGCTGCTCTATTCTGGAGTGATTCTAATGCGTCAGTTAAGTATGCTAGGTGAGGGCTCCAGATAGGCGACGCGTATTTAAGTTGGGTGCGAATTAAAGATTTATAAGCTTGTAGTTTTACAGGAGGGGGAGCATGACGTAAGTGCCGCTTTAAGAACCCAAGTAATCTGTTAGCTGATGATATGATATTGGTAATGTGGACGCGCCATTATAAATTGTTACTCAAAGTGACTCCCAAGTACTTGTATGTGATGATATTTTCCAATGCAACTTTACCGATTTGATAAGAATAGGTGAGGGGGCTGCGCCGACGGTGAAACGAGAGGGACTTGCATTTATTAGGGTTTAGTGTCTTAGCCAACGATTGCACCAGTTAAGCACATGGTTAATGTCATCTTGTAATGCAACTTGGGCTGATGTGTTAGTAATAGTATGGTATATAACGCAATCGTCTGCAAACATACGAATATTGCTGGGTATATGAAAAGGTAGATCGTTAATGTATATTAGGAATAATAGGGATCCAAGAACAGATCCTTGCGGGACGCCTGATGTTACTGCCAGAGGGTAAGAGATATGTTCATTAACGGTTACGAATTGGTAACGATTGGTCAAAAATTCTCGAGTCCAAGTTAAAAGTTTGGGGTCTAAGTTTAATTTCGAAAGTTTTAACATGAGGCGGTTGTAGGGTACTTTGTCAAATGCTTTTGCAAAGTCAAGAAAGATAGCGTCAGTATGTATGTTATTGTCCAGGTTAGTGTGCAGATCATGAACGAAAAGGGCAAGTTGGGTTTCACAGGAAAAAGTTTTTCGAAATCCATGCTGTGTCGAATGAAAAAAGTTATTAGAGTCCAAGAAGTGCATGATTTCAGTGTAGATGACGTGCTTTATGAGCTTACAAGGCACGCCTGTTAAGGAAATGGCGCGATAATTGAGAGGACATGATCTATCACCTGATTTGAAAACTGGAATGACCTTTCCTATTTTCCAGTTTATTGGTAGGTTACCTGTGGATAATGACTGACAAAACAATAGTTATAAGTATATGGCAGACATGTGCCTGGTATTTTTAAGAAATTTTGAGGTGATATCGTCTGATTCCGCTGAAGAAGAGAGATTGCGTTGGTCTATTACCGATATTATTCCGGAAGCAAAGAAATCAATACTGGGCATTACAGAGATGATGCTAGACTGAAAAATCGGAAGGGGACTATTAGTTTCGTTTGTGAACACGGAAGCGAATGCTGAGTTAAATACTTCTGCGCATTCAGAATCACTAACTTCATCGCCCGAAGGATTATTCAAAATCATACCTGGAATTCTCTCAGGGTTAATTACCTCCTAAAATTTCCTAGGGTTATTTACCAAGATCTTCGGAAGATTAGTATGAAAAAATGTTCTTTTTGTGATTCGAATGGCATTATAATAAAAGGTTTAGCTGATTTATACCTATCCCATGCGCTGGCGGTGGCTGCGTGTTTAGCTGCACGAAAAAGTCGTTTTTTCTTATTTTCAAGTCGGGTGTTCGTCCTGCAAGGTGCAACTGTGAGGACTATTGGTTGCCCGGTAACGTGCAAATGTGGGGATTAACAGTTGCCCTATAAGGTGCAAATGTGAGTACCAAATGCTAGTTCGTTGAGGTGAATTGTGGAACTAACGGTTACTCACTAATGTGTAACTGTGAGATATAAATGTCTGTCCCTTGAGCTCGTCTGTAGGGGCTAGTTGTTGGACCCAGTGCCGTTAGTCCTTAAAGCAATTAATTGTTGTGGCAGCCCTATTAGTCCCAAAAGGACGAACGACACACCCTTTAAGCACTCGTTTACCTTAAAGTGTAGAGAACCGGCCACCAGCGCATCATGAGCGTGGTATGTAGTCATGTTGTTACATGACATGCATCTCATGATTATCATATTTGCACCAGTCACATACCTTCGTTATTCCCCTACCGTAATACGAATTTGATTCATCTGACGCAAGCGAAACGGCCGCGAGTGCATCATGAGTGTCGCATGTAGTCATGTTGTTACATGACACGCATGTCATACTTTTCATGATAGGTTCTGTCACTGGTGTTCGCCTTGCAATCATGTCATAGCATACCAGTTTTACAACGTGCCATGTGAACGAAACCACCGCAAAGCTGCAGGACTATGAAATGTAAATCACGTCATTTCATGTCATAAATGCCATGCTTTTCATGTTATGACTAGTCAAGTATGTTCTTCGTAAACTCATGTTATGCCATACCAAGTTTGCTATCAATACCATTATCGAAACGTCCAGGAGAGCTAAAAGTCGTAGGCGGATAGATAGATAGATAGATAGATAGAAAGAAAGATAGATAGATAGATAGATAGATAGATAGATAGATAGATAGATAGATAGATAGATAGATAGATAGATAGATAGATAGACAGACAGACAGACAGACAGACAGACAGACAGACAGACAGACAGACAGACAGACAGACAGACAGACAGACAGACAGACAGATAGATAGATAGATAGATAGATAGATAGATAGATAGATAGATAGATAGATAGATAGATAGATAGATAGATAGATAGATAGATAGATAGATAGATAGATAGATAGATAGATAGATAGATAGATAGATACGCGCAAAGTCGCTGAAGTTCGCTGAGAAATGCTTCGAGTTTAAGTGTGTTTTTTTCTCAGATCATCTAAACTCCTACACTGAACTATATTGTGGAGTACCGTAACTGGATCTCAACACCTTTCACAGATGGGTTGGCCCTCGCCGGACAAAAATTATGAATGTGTAGAGTGTGCGTGTCCTATCTGCAGCCTTGTAAGTGTAGCTTGTGTGTAGCGTGATCTGGTGGCCCATTTCCTGGTCGCCCATTTTCAAGTATCAGTTTAATAACATGTAGTTTGTTGTCTGTTTGCCTATCCCATAGGCGCTGCCAGAACGCCCTGAGCTCCCGTCGTAAGAAAGGTTTCATGCCAATTGAGGGGACCGCCGTGGGTGTATTGGCGGGTGCCTCGTCATGCGCACACGCAGCTGGCTGGTCTGCCACGTTACCAGTGATCTCATGGTGCTCTGGTACCCAGCGCGACACAAGGGCACGTTTTTTATGTTTTTTTAGTGTTTTCAAAGCTGTAATGATGCTCAGCAAATCTGTGTATACAACCGAGCGTTGTGGTTTAATACCTTATTATGTCTGGCAGCCACAGATACCGCATGAGCTTCTGCGGTGAAAATGCTTCTTTCGGGGTGCAGTATACCAGAACTTGAGAAATGTGGGCCAACAGCTGCATAGCATACACCAGTGTGAGACTTAGAAGCATCTGTAAAAAATTCTTGCCAAGTAAACTTCGGTTGTATATCGAGGATTTGCGAGCGTGTATGTGCAGTAGGTGCGTGTTTAGTGACATCCACGAAGATAGATCGCAGTCTATAACCTGCAATTGCCACGATGGCGGATATAATTAACGAATTAGCACTCACGGATTCCGGCGCATGCGTTCACCCGTGGTCGCCCCTCGCGGATCAGCCTATAAGTTCGTCACCCAGGAGCGCGGCGGCCATAGGGCACGGCGGCACCTTGGCCATGCGGCCAAGGTTCCGTATTCCTTGTGCAGGTAAGGAAACGTACCTGCACTTCGTATTCCTTGTGCAGGTAAGGAAACGTTTCGGTAAATGTATCCGCTCTAGTGACCGATGCCTGCTGGTGCTGCCGTGCCCCCGGCTGTGTGATCTGTTGCTTGAATGCTCATTGTTCGTGAGAAAACTGTTGTTGCTCGGCGGTGATGTAGAGACCAATCCCGGACCTGAGCTCTCTCAAATCATCAAGCAACTGAATGTAATTTCCGCAGATATTAAAGAAATTAAGGAACAGAGACTAGCGGATATTGAAAATAAACTGGACGCTCTAGGCGCACTAGAAGAAAAACCTAAAGCCTGCAACGACCAGGTTTTTGCCATGAATAGCACAATTAAAACGCTTGAGCAAAGAGTTGAGGAGCTTGAGAACCGCAGCCGTCGGTCAAACTTAATTATTTATGGCCTAGAAGAAATGAAAGACAAAACAAGCGATAAACTGGAGCAAGCAGTTAACAAAGGTATATTAGAAAGTGTTCTTGAGCTGGATCCGGTTCAAATTGAAAGAATTCATAGATTAGGCAGATATGCGCCAAACAAGACACGACCAGTGATCCTGAAGCTTCTTGACTCGAGACAGAAAGGGAGTATTTTGAAGAATTGCTTCAAGCTCAAGAATCTGACATCTCTATAGGGGAGGATTTCGCTCGCAAAACCCGTGAGACAAGAAAAAAGCTTTGGGACTGCGCCAAAACTAATCGGGAAAAAAAAGACAAAGTCGCACTAGCATACACCAAGCTTTATATTAACGATGTCGCTTTTGTCTGGGACGACGAAAAGGGTGAAAGGGTACCAGTAGAAAAAAATGGCATAGTAAACCGCCCGAAGACCCGAAAACATGCCCAATCAAAGAAATAACGTTACTAACCGTAAACGCCCGCAGTATACTAAATAAATCAGGAAGCCTTGAACAACTACTGCTTGATCAAGAGCCACACATAGTCGCCATCGCGGAAACATGGTTGACGCCTGATATCTCAAACGACGAATTCACTCCCCCGGAGTACGCTGTAATTCGGAAAGATCGTCCCACACGTGGTGGGAGTGTGGCCCTGCTGATAAGCAAATCGATACCTTTTGTCGTGCTTCCCGATGTTATAGGCGCAGAGGCGGTATTCTGTAAAATTCATTGTGATGGAATTAGCATAGTAACCGGGTGCGTTTACAGAAGCCCCTCATCAGACAACAAATGTATTATAGCGATCCAAGATTATCTTCAAACTCATGCCCATAACTCTCGACTAATCATCATGGGTGACTTTAACCTTCCCGACATAAATTGGAACAACATGCAGTACACGTCACAGTCATCGGAGACACTTATCGATTTAATTTTAAATTTCAATCTACAACAAGTCGTGCTTGCGCCAACACGTATAAAAGATCAAACAAAAAGCGTACTCGACCTTATATTGATTAGTGGCCAGTTCCCGTTAAATAAATCAGTCGTCAATGTGATTCCGGGGAGATCAGATCACCGCATACCAATCTGTCAGCTCCAACTAGGATATGACCTAACACCACGTTCATCAGTAACTACTGTACGAAATTTCCCTAAAGGTGATGATGCCAGCATTGTAACCTACTTAGCTCACGAATTTGAAAACTTTTCAAACCTTGCTATACATCCAACGACTGATGTAAATCATCTATGGTCGTGCTTCAAGACTATCGTTGTATTCGGCGTTACCCACTTTGTCCCACTGAAAACAAAAAGGCAAAAAAAACATAATCCTTGGATAACCCGCGAAGTTTTACACGCAAAGCGAAAAGTTAAGAGGCTACGCCAAGCAATCAAAAAGAAAGGCAAGAATCCAGTAACCGCATCTAACCTAGCACGTGCTATTACAGACTTCAAACAAAATGCTAGCTTCGCCAAAAGGCAAAATTTTACTTCAACGCTTCCGTGTTACATTAAAAACAACCCTCAACGATTCTGGAAACATTTTCGCCCTGCCGCTGAAACAAAGACGTGTTTAAGCGATAGCGATAAAAGAAACCAGGCCAATATCTTCAACGATTATTTTCAATCTGTCTTTACTGATGACAATGGCACCACTCCTGCGGCCTTGCCTACAGCCCGAATTCCCATTGAACCATTAGTTATACGCGACCCCAAGATTCCTAACCTACTTTTGAATCTAGACACGAAGAAAGCCAGTGGCCACGATGATATTGCAAATGAATTTCTTTTTCGATACGCAGAACTGTGTAGTAAATACCTCGGCATAATTTATCACAAATCTATAGAAACAGCAAAACTGCCATCAGAATGGAAAGTAGCAAAGGTGATACCCATACACAAAACCGGAGATACCGCTGTTCCGTCTAATTTTAGACCTATATCCCTCACCAGTACGTTATGTAAGATACTAGAGCATATAATCGCAAAGCATTTAACTATTTTTCTAGAAAACAACAATCTTCTGTCCCCCCATCAACATGGCTTCCGGAAAGGTTCATCAACAATCACGCAGCTTACCGAGGTTGTCCACGACCTTGCACTCAGTATAAACAACCGTGGCCAAACTCACGTAATTCGACTTGATTTAGCAAAAGCGTTCGATCAAGTGTGTCATACTAAACTGATTTCAAAATTGCAGAAAATTAGTGGGGATGGGGAAATTACGAACTGGGTAAGAGACTTTCTTATAAACCGGTCACAGTTCGTGGTTTTCGAAGGAGTATCGTCGTGGACGGCCCCAGTTAAGTCAGGTGTTCCCCAAGGCTCCGTCCTAGGGCCATTATTATTTCTAATTTACATAAATGACATCACTGATAACATAGACTGCAAAATTAAACTTTTCGAAGACGACTGCATTATTTATAGAGCAATTAACAGTTCGGATGACCATTTATCTTTAAAGAATTCATTGAGTAAGATTGCTCACTGGTGTGAGCAGTGGCAAATGTTAATTAACCTAACAAAAATTGTTTGCATGACGGTAACCAGGAAAAAAGAACCCTCCGACTTTACCTATACAATTAACGGCGTACCTTTACAAAGAGTTACGCAGCAAAAGTATCTTGGCGTCACCTTGACTTTCGAATTGAGAAGGGATGCGCACATTGACAATGTTACAGCATCGGCTTTGCGTAAACTGTTTTTTCTACGAAGGCGTTTACCCTTCGCGCCGACAGATAGTAGGCTCCTAACTTACACTATATTCGTGCGACCAATCTTGGAGTACGCTAACACTGTGTGGTTCCCGCGAGGTGTTACTAATATAGCAAAAGTAAATGGGTTCAAAGGAAGGCCATTAGGTTTATACATAATAAGTACAAACGCACCGACTCGCCCACAAACCTTTTAGAAACCTCCGGTCTACCCACGCTTGCAACAAGAGCAAAAATCGCGCGTCTCAAATTTCTACACCACATTCTGCATAACCACAGCCGGATCGATGCATCCAGGTACATATCTTTGGCAGAATCACGAACACTACGACATAAACATGCATACACTATCAAAGAATACTCTTCCAACAACGACTGTTTCAAGCAATCCTTTTTCCCCCTGTCAATCAGCGAATGGAATAGGTTAGATCCCTCCATTACTAACGCACCATCACTGGCAGAATTCACTTCGAAAATTGAGACTATACTTTGAGACAACGGCTTTCTTCAACCATGACCTCCATTATTGTTTTCCAGTATTATTTATTTGGATGTATAAGTATACACAATGCCTTCTCTGTATAAAACTGTATTGATTCTTTTTATGCAGCAAAGATTCAGTTCGCTGCTTCCGAAGTGTGAATATTTGGAGTGCATAAATACCTATGTCTAATGTTTCTATGTAACTAGGATTATTATTACCAATTTTAAAACTACTACAGTTCTGTATGCCGCCTGTAAGAAAGTACTTAGCATTCATTGTATTCTGATACTCATGCCCTCCTGCTTTGGTCTCGTAAGAGACTGGCAGTATCGTAAATAAATAATGCTGGAGCTGTCAATAGTGTTCTACGAGTGGCACGGCTGTTTCCTCACAAGCCTCCTGACACGGGGTTGATTGATATGTGGGGTTTAACGTCCCAAAACCACTATATGATTATGAGAGACGCCGTAGTGGAGGGCTCCGGAAATTTAGACCACCTGGGGTTCTTTAACGTGCACCCAAATCTGAGCACACGGGCCTACAACATTTCCGCCTCCATCGGAAATGCAGCCGCCGCAGCCACCCTGACACGGGGTGAGAGGGCTGTCTCAGCGAAGGATGGTAGAATTAGACAGATCTATAATTGTAGAGTAATTGAGATGTTCCTCGTCTGCGTTCACCCTGATATAAAATGTAAAAGACGTATTGACCATTGGTTTGACTCTGCATACAGGCTTTTCACGGGGCTACTTCGCAAAGCACCCGTAGAAAGGTGGATGCCTAGGTGGTGGACAGGGTCAAGCATCTTTAAAGCTGATGGTGTCACAGACTGGTAGGTTATAGCACCGTAATCAAGCGCAAGCGCACAATGCTTCTATACAGATTCATCAGGCATTTCCTGTCCCTACCGCACGTAGTGCGTGACAACAGTTTTAAAATATTTGTTTTTAAGCATCTGTTTTTATATACTTGATGTGGGGCATGCAGGTTAGTTTTGTGTCAAATATAAGACCCAGAAACTTATGCTAAGACCGTACAGACAGACGTTGACCATTCAGGTCAACCTCGGGATCGGGATGAATGCCCTTTTTTCGGCAGAACAAGACGCATGTGGTCTTTTGCGCATTCAGTTTAAAACCATTCTGATCTGCCCAATAATAAACCTTGTTCAAACCTAATTGAATCTGTCGTTCGCATACTGAGAGGTTGCATGATTTCAAACCAACTTGTACATCACCAACATATTTGCAGTAAAACAGATTGCGAGGGATAGTGAGGCGCAAAGATTTCATTTTAACTATAAAGATACCTCCTTTAACTCAATATACCTCCTTGACGCACTCCTGTTTCCTAGACAAATGTTCGCGACAAAACAGTGCCTAATGGAACACGGATTGTGTGATCGGTCAAGTAGCTTTCGATTATATTTAACATTCTACCCCGTACACCAAAGTGTGAGAGGTCTCCAAGTATGCCAAAGCGCCACGTAGTACCATAGGCCTTCTTCATATTTCAGAACCGAGAGAGAGAGAGAGAAACAATCATAAACGAAGGCATCCCGAATTTCAGCCTCTATACGGACATGGTGGTCATTGGCGGACCTAGCCACTCGAAACCCACACTGGTATGGGTCAAGTAGGCCATTAGTCTCAAGGAAGTGCATAAGCCACCTGTTTATCTTTTTTAAAGACCTTGCGAAGACAATTGGTTAATGCTATTAGCCTGTAGCTTGAAACTGAGGACGCGTTCTTGCCTTGTTTTAAAATAGGAACAACTATGGCTTCTTTCCAGGTCAAGGGCAGCTCACCGTAAAACCGTACATCGTTGTACAGGCAGAGAACGGCTTTTGGGTTTTCATGGGCAGGTGTTTTAGCATTTGATATAAGACACGGTTGGAGCCTGGGGCAGACTTGTTGCAGCAGTTTAGTGAGGCCTGTAGCTCTGCTAAACAGAAGAGTGCATTTTATGCCTCGTAAGTTGCGGATGCGCGCTGTAGTTTCTCTTCTTCTATTCTAACTTTGTATCGTTGAAACCATGTTGCTATAGAGCGATGAGCTGGAGACCTGCTCGAAATGTGCAGCGATGGAGTTCGCCTGGTGTTCCAAGCTGTCGCCCAGCGTGTTTACAAGTGAGAGTGGATGTGCTTGTCTTCTTTCTATTTTACCAACCATGCTCCAAACTTTAGCTTCATCGGTATGAGAATTAATACCAGTTAAAAATTTCTGCCAGCTCTCCCGCCTTGCCTGTCGGCACACTCTTCTACCTTGAGACAAACGTCTTGGAACTATCAAGATTTCCGGCAGTTGGTCCGTCCCGAAGCAACTTCCATGCGTTGTTTTGTCATTAACGTGAATCTTGACGCTTAATATTCCACCAAACACGTGACATTTTCAGCCAAGTCCCGTTTGTGGGTACACTTTGTTTCAGCATCAATTAGAAAAGCTGTAAAGTAGTCTACACCTGCATCTACGCTTAAGCCACACATATCAAACTCAAGTTCTTAGCATTCTGAAACTTTTCTCAGTCTGCCTTGTCAATCTGCCATCTGGGAGCCAGTAGAAGACCTGTTTTATCTATTCTCGTACTCAAAATAAAAGGAAAATGGTCACATCCACACGGATTACTTTTGACTTTCCAAGTGAGTAGAGGTAGGAGCGATGGAGAGACAATGCTAAGGTCTATCGTTGAGTAGGTGTTGTCAGCAAGGCTATAGTATATTGGGTCCTTTCGATTTAGGAGACACGCACCAGAATAAAAAAGGAACTGTTCAATTAAGTAGCCTCACGCATCACATCGAGAGTCAACCCATAGGCTACTGTGAGCAATAAAGTCCCCTAGGACGAGATATGGTTCTGGCAGTTCATTGATTAGTGACTGAAATGCATGTCTGTTCAGTTGATGATGTGGAAGTATGTAAATGCTGCACGTTGTTACCGGTTTATTGAAAATAGAAAACAGCTCGAACTGCTACTGCTTCAAGAGATGTTCGAAGTGGTAAATGTCTGTAGGCTGTTGCTCGACTATTACGGCAACACCACTGGATGACGTGGCAGCATCATCTCGGTCCTTCTGAAAGATAACTCAATTGCGTAGAAAGCTAGTGTATTTTGATTTCAAGTGCGTTTCTTGCACACAGAACACTTTTGGTGTATGTTTATGTAAGAGCTCCTGGATATCGTCGAGGTTTCTCTGCAGTCATATGACGCTATACTCTAGTATTTGTGTCATATCAATTTTGTGTGCTGCGTGTACAAAAGTATTGCCTTAGTTTACAGGACCTTTTGCGGGCCCTTTAATTTGGAGTTTTTCTTTCTTGGTGCGCTCCAAAGAGTTGCGCATATCCTTCGGCGTCTGAGGCACAGAGGAGTCGTACTTGTATCCATCGCCTCTTGTGAGGTGGTGGATGGTACCTGCTCAGCAGGCACTTTCACGGAGCTTTCGGACCTAGCTGCGCTTGCAGTCGCCCGAGGTTCAGCAGACACGAAGGTCTGCTGACACTGCTTTTCAGGTGGCGGAGCAGTACAGTCTGCTCCAGCCGGGGGGGCGCTGGTGGCATGACCGCGGTCACACACAGTGTGACATTCGCGGGTGCAGAAACATGTGGCGAGGTGCCCCGGCGCATCACATTTGCGAAGGAGGGATAAGAAGGGTTGTGCAGTAAAAATGTTTACGTGCCTCTTTCATTGACAGATTGAATTTGACTTTGAGTTCTACTATTAGTTTCTCTTTTTTTCATGTGGGACAAGATCGTGAGTATGCGGGGTGATTTCCTTCACAGTTCTAACAATGACTTGCTTCTGAGGTGCAGTTGTCAGATATGCGTTGAATGGATGCACACTTTGCACAAGTGGCACGCGCTGTTCAACTCTGTGATCCATGCCCGAAACGTTGACACTTGAAACCTCGACGAGGATTGGGAATATATGGTCTTACATGAAGTTTACAGTAGCCGGTTTCAATTGTTTCTGGTAAGTCACTAGTACCAAACGTGATAAATAGGTGTTTGATGGCTGTTTGTTTCTTGTCTCGTCATATATTATTTCTCTGTACCTTGACTACATTTTGCTCTTGCCAGCCTTGTGATAGTTCACTTAGTTCACTTTCTGACAGTTGAAGAAGATCAATATTAGAAATGACACTGCAGACTGTGTTCATGGATCTATGTGGGCCTACTGATACTGGGACGTCCCCGAATGCTACAAGTTTTGAGAGATTGTCATACTGAAGCTTGTCGTGAACCTCCAGAAGAAGGTCGCCGGTTTTCATCATGGCGACATTATATCTCGGGCCAATTGCTTCCGTGAGGGTTTTAAATACAAGAATAGGAGAAAGTGATCGAGCCGTCTTATTTTCTTTCTGGCTATGTACTACATAATAATTGTGGAAGGATTGTTTTGGTTTAAATATACTGTTTTTCGGTGCACCACCTTTTCGGGTGGTGATCAGAGAGTGGAGCGAAAAAGTGTGCCATAAATGAAATATAATGTTTGGCGGCAATGGTGGCCACCCTCCACCGATCCCAATAAGGGGACACTGCAAAGTATAACGCTTGAAGACGCCAGCCGTGCATCGCTGCTATAACCAAATACTACCCAAGTTTGGGCAATTACATAGGGTTACCCTTGCCGCCAGGACATTTGGAAGTAAATAGAAAACAGAAGATGACAGGATATATTTAAAGAGGAGAAATGATGAAGATGCAGGGAGAAGGAGATAGGAAAAGGCGTCTGCCGATTTCTCTGACGTGGGTCAGCCCAGGGGTGCCATCTACGTGAAGCCGGGACTCAATGGGTGTGTTGCCTCTGCCGGGGGAGCCTTAAAGGTCCAAGCACGCGGCATCGGCTCAACCCCCATAATCCCCTTTTCCCCGACCACGACTCAGCCACGCACGGCAAGGCGTGGGAGAGATCGATAAAACCCATTAGCTCGGGTCCGTGGTGTTGATACACACCAAACGCCAGCTTGCACAGTCGCCCCTGCGGGGACGCGCGCGTGTTGCGCCATCTCTCTGGTAATGCTGAAAACTGGATATCTTCCCCGAGATGGGCATACCCAGCGGTAAGTGGTTGAAATAAGTAGCTTGCAGTTCTAACGTTGAAGGAGGTGCTTCTTCATGACGCAGTGGATGACACCTCGCACTCACAAGCGAGAGGTCGGACGTTCGATTCCGCGTGCCGGTCTCTTTTGCTGGAATATTTTTCTTTCCTCCATTTTTATATACATCATCATCATAATCATAACCGTCATTATAAGTATGACCACGTCCCCTGCATGACAAAGGCCTCTTCCATGTTTCGCCAGTCAACTCGGTTCTCTGATTCCTGCTGCCGTTTTATACCCGCAAACTTCTTAATCTCATCTGTGCACCTAACTTGCTGTCACCACCTAACCCGCTTGCCTTCTCTAGGAATCCAGTTGGTTACCCTTAATGAACGGTGCCTATCCTGTCTACGTGCTACATGCCCGGCCCATGTCCGATTCCTCTTCTTGATTTCAACTAATATATCCTTAGCCCCGGTATGTTTCCTGATCCACACTGCTCCTTTCTTGTCTCTCAAGGTTAAACCTACCATTTTACTTTCCATTCCTCGCTGCGTCGTCCTCAATTTAAGCTCAACCTCTTTGTAAGTCTCCAAGTCTTTGCTCCATAGCTAAGTACCAGCAAGATACCGCTATTACATACCTTCCTTGTGAGAGATAGTGGCCATCTACCTGTCATAATTAGAGAGTGCTTGCCAAATGTTCTCCTCCGCATTCTTATTCTTCTAGTTACTTCAGTGTCGTGGTTCGGCTCTTCGGTTATTACCTGTCCTAAATAAAAATAGTCTTTTAGAACTTCCAGTGATCTATTACATATCTCGAAGCGCTGTTCTTTTCCTAGGTTGTTGTACAACACTTCTGTTTTATGCAGACTAATTTAAACACCTACATTTCTACTCTACCTGTCTAACTCCGTTACCTTCGTCCATTGCACTTCGTCCATTGAGTTACTCAGAACTGCAATATCATCAACAAAGCGCAGATTATTAAGGCATTCTACATTATCTGTTATCCCTAACTTTACCCATCCTAGGCCTCTGAAAACCTATTGTAAGCACGCGGTAAACACCAATGAGGAGATTGTACCCCCCTCCCTAACACTTTTCTTCTAGGGTGTCCTGTTGCTTTCTTTGTGAAGCAGAATGTTAACCGTTGATCCCTTTTAAATTTCTTCCAGGGTGTTTATATATGCTTCGTCGACGCCCTCAAGACTCCGAATTCCTGTACTTTCCCTCTAAGTGCTAGCTCATTGGTTGACTTCTTGCGTATCAGTTTCTGTCGTTCCTTTTTCAAGTCTAAGCGAATTCGAGACCGTACTACTCTATAGTCACTGCGCTGTACCTTGCCAAGCAGTTCCACAGCCTGCACGATGCCTGGGTGTGCACTCAATATAAAGTTTATTTCATTCTTAGTTTCGCCATTAGGGCTACTTTATGTTTACTTACGGTTCCCTCGTTTTCGATAGAAGGTATTCAAGATCCGTAAATTATTCCGTTCTGTGAATTCTAGTTATAGCTCCCCGCTGGCATTTCTAGTGCCGCTGCCGTAATCTCCTACTGCCTGGTCTCCAGCCGGCTTCTTCCATACCTTGGCATTCAAGTCTCTCATCAGTACAGTATACTCTGTTTTTACCTTACTCATTGCCAATTCCACGTAATCATACAGGCTTTCAACTGACGTGTCATCATGGCTGGATGTAGGCACGTAAGCCTGCACCACCTTTATCTTGTATCTCTTATTGAGTTTAATTACGATACCTTACACCCTTTCATTATTGCTATAGTATTCCTCTATGTTGCCAGCTATGTTTCTCTGGATAAAGAACCCCACTCCCCCTTCTCTTCTGGCAGCCAAGCCCCGATAGCAAAGGACGTGCCCGTTCTGTAGCACTGCATATGCCTAATCTGTCCTCCTAAGCTCACTGAGCTTACTACATCCCATTCAATGCCCTCCAGCTCCTTGAATAGTGCAGCTATACTTGTATCACTAGATAACATTTTAGCGTTAAAAATTGCCAACTTCAGGTTCCAATGGGAGCATGTCGCACATTGGCCATAGCATTGACAATAGCACCCTCTGCTGCGTTGTAAATCTGACCACCACCATGGTCAGTTGCTTCACAGTTGCTGGGGTCTGAGGGCCATTACTTAATTGGCGTATGCATGTGCGAGGTAGTAGCCAGATACTGCACCAGGGTGGCCAAACCTTCTCAGTTGAGGGAATGTGGTGAGGCCTCACCAGCCTAACCAGTGGTGGTCACCGGTGGGGCCTCACTCCAGGCCACCTAATGCAGTTCCAATCCCACGTCGTTTTTTTTGGTTGGCAACTGTGTGGCACCGGTATTCAAGCCACGGACCTCTTGCATGCGAGGCTTATGCTTTAAGCACTACAGCATCGCTGCTTGCCATATTTATTCAGGTAAGAAAACATTTCGGAAAATGCTTCCGCAGTAATAATGTATTCCTTATTCTGCTGCCATGCCCACGGCCAATGTGCGACCTGGTTTGCAATGTCTATGCATCTTTGCGGTTCTTGCTGCTTATGGCTGGAGATGTAGAGTACAATGCTGGATCCGAATTCAACGAGTTGGTAGAACAGCTTAAACGAATCGCGGGTGATATCAAAGAAATTAAGGCAGGCAAAGCAGAGACTTACGAAAAGCTATGTGCATAAAAAGCTTGAGAAAATTGCTAGCCTTGAGATCAAAGTAACCAACTGCTTTAACAGAACAGCTGATCTTAAATGTAGTATGGCTGTTATGGCTAAGAAACTCAATGACCTGGAAAATAGAAGTCGGCGCTCTAACCTGATTGTGTATGGTATCAACGAACAAGAACACGAGTCGCCAAAAAACGTGAAACGGCTGTAGTCAAGGAAGTTTTCAATGATGTGCTTGATGTAAAAATATCAGGCGTTGAACGTATTTATCGTCTTAGTAGGGCAAAACAGGGTGACGAGTCAAAACCTAGGCCTGTCATACTGAAGCTTGTTGACTACCTAGACAAAGCCAACATTTGGAAAAACTGCTCCAAATTGAAAGGCTCCTCAATATCACTCAGTGAAGACTTCTCCCAGCCTGTCCGGAAAATTCGAAGGAAGCTATGGGCACACACGAAGGAGAATCGAGACCGGAAAAAGAAAGTTTACCTTATATATGATAGGGTTGAAGTAGAGGGAAGACTATTTTCATGAAACGAAAGCTGCAATAAAATGCTACCTATCCCAAAAAACAAAGAGACGGTAACGCAAAAAAGCATCAAGTGAATTCTGCAGCGAAGCTAGCAATATTATGGTAGCTATCCTACAAAATGACAAGGAGACGGTAACGCAAAAACAGCACGAAGTGAAGCGCGTGCAACACGAAGCCGCGTTCAGCTACTCTTATAAACTTGAATGCTCGCAGTATTGTTAATGAGGTCGATCAGCTTGAAACAATACTCCTCGCATATTCCCCTGATATTGTCGCTATCACGGAAACGTGGCTACATTGTGGAGTTTCGGATAAGGAAATTGTGCCTCCCGGATATGTGACAGTGCGCAAAGACAGGGAATCACGTGGTGGGGGTGTTGCGCTTCTTTTCAAGAAAGGTATTCATTTTTTCAACTATGCCAGACGTTAAAAATGATGAAACTTTATGGTGCAATGTGCACCTACAACACACAATCACTAAAGTGGGCGTGTTCTACCAGTCTCCCAATGCCGATTGTACATGTCTTGAACCTCTTTTGGCTTACATGCATTCGACTATGCATGGGGGCTTGATTTTACTACTCGGGGACTTTTGTCTTCCTGACATTGACTGGTGTTCTTTTGCACCTGAATCTAAACCTCAAAGCATCCCATTGGATCTCATGTTCGGCTTCAATCTCGAGCAGAATTTTTCTGTCCTAAATCGAGTACGGGGAACGCCATCCTCGATCATTGACCTTGTTTTTGTAAGTAACAGCCTTCCTACAAATGAATCTCAAGTAGACGTACTTGATCGGTTATGCGTTCACAAAATGGTATTATGCACATTTCCTTTTATTAGCCAACCGTAATTATTTGGCCAATTAAAATAAATAGCCACATTTAACAAGGCCAATGATGCGGCTATAGTGACGTACCTTGTAAACGAGTACACTGAATTTTTTTACCTCTGTTCTGATGCTTGCTCAAGATTTGATGCGGTCTGACTGAAATTCAAATTACATGTCATGCATTGTATGTGGAACATTGTTCCAATGGTATTAAAATCAACTCAAAAACACAATCCGTGGATCACACGTGAAATAATTTATACTAAACGCAAAATCAAGAGGTTGAGTAAAACTAACAAAAACCGGAATGTTCCAGGCTACCATTCTATACTAAACTCCCTTACTAGATAACTTAAGGACCAGGTGATTAACGCGAAACAGAAGTTCTGCGGGTCCACATTGAATGAACTTATTAAAACTCTTCTCGAAAAATCTGGAAGCATATGAACACAAAAATGCCTAACAGCCTTCACCAGATGGTCAAGACCGAGCAAGAGCTGATGATTTCAACTGTTAATTTTGTTCGATTTTTACAGTCGATAATGGCACTGTGATCGTAAATGCTTCTGTATATAATCAGGGTATCTAATTGTTAGGCATGCCTTCTTTATAAGAGGCTGGCATTCTGTCGCTTCTTCTAGGCATCAATGAAAAAAAAAGTTGAGGTTCAGGTGGAATACCAAGTGGCTTCCTTAAACAATATGCAGAACCAGTCAGTACATATCTTTATTTGATACACTCCAAATCACTGGCAGATGGCTGCATTCCACCAGAATGAAAAACTGCCAAAATTACTCCAATATTTAAATCAGGTAGTGCCGCTAATCCTTCTAAATAAAGGCCTATTTTGATCACCTGCACTAGTAACAAAATTCTTAAACATATTGTAATAAAGTTTCTAATTAGTTTTATTGAATCAAACAACATTCTGTATTCCAACCAGCATCGTTTTAGATCAGGACTCTCTACAGTTACACAGCTCATCGAAACACTTCACGACCAGTCTCTCGGCATAAATGAACGTATTCAAACAGATTTAACGTATTCAAACAGATGTTGCTAAAACCTGGCCGGTGTCCCAGTTTTAGCAACTTACGACCCATTTCACTGACGTCCTGTATAGGCAAGGTCGCCGAGCATGTCATCAACGATCGAATATCAAAGTACATAGAGAAGACTAAACTGTTTTCGTACAACATGGTAGGTTTTAGACCACACCTATCTACTCAGGACGTCATGAAAATGCTGAAGCATCACATCATAGAGCAGAAGACAAAAGATGTTAGAACTATTCTCAGTCTGGATCTTGAAAAGGCCTTTGACAATGTCTCGCACTCCCACATACTTGCCTCCATCTCTTCTCTCAACTTAGGAGCCAACTTTCACACGTTCACCAGCTCGTTCCTCAGGAACAGAAAAGCCACTATACAGCTTGGGGATCTCAAGTATGAGCCCTACGACCTCGGTTCCTTCGGCACCCCACAGGGCTCAGTCGTCTCCCCACTGCTTTTTAACATTGCAATGTGCGGCCTTGCTGCAAAGCTCTCAAACCAAGAAGGCATCAAGTTCGCCATCTGCGTGGACGACATCACCATGTGGAGTGTTGGTGGCTCGGAGGTCTCTGTGGAGAGCTCTCTTCAAGAGGCCGTAGACTGTGTTGAAGTTTACATAAATGAAATGGACCTCAAGCTCTCGCCAGCAAAGTCTGAACTTCTCTTATATCAACCCACGAGACGGGGACCCAAACCCAAAAACTGGCAACCACTGGCTGACATCGACATTCGGCTGCACACGGCATCGGGGCAGCGTATTCCAAGGGTGGACTTCATACGCGTTCTCGGCATGATTATCGAGGCTAATGGACAGAACGGCCGCACGATCGACCGTCTGACTTCTAAGGCGGAAGGGGTCATCCGACTAATTTCACGCATTTCCAACAGTCGGGGTGGTTTTCGAGAGCACAACCTCCTCAGACTATTCCATGCATTCTTGAGGAGCCACATAAGCTATGTCGCATTTCTGCACAGGTGGCAACTCCATGAAAGAAATAAATTGAACATCCTCATAAGGAAAAGCATCAAGAAAGTTCTTGGCATTTCTATGCGCACAAGCACTGAGAACCTTATGAAACTTGGAGTCCACAACACGCTTGAAGAAGTTATCGAGGCTCAACAAACGCCACAGGTTGCCAGGCCTTCGATCACACCAGCGGGGAGAAAGATTCTGGTTGACACTGGAGTCAACCCCCTTGACGCTCGAAGTGCAAAATACGCCACTCGATGATTATATACGCTCTCACATCAAAGTGTGCCCCCTTCCACGAAATATGCATCCACAGTACAATGCGGGCAGGCGTGTCGCTCGAGCCTCCTCTCTTTTTTGGGAGGATGTAGAAGCGACCTTGACGAGGGTATACTGCTTGCATCACTTTGTGTTCAGTCTTGGTTAGACAGACAAACACTCGTCTGTTTCATGCTTTGTTGATGCCGCCCAGTATGGCGTTTCCGCTCGCTTTGCGGTAGTATTCGTAGATACTAAGGGTCAGAATTTATCCTCGGCGTCGGTTCGAACCACTTCTTCTTACAAAGCAGAACAGATGGCCATTGCACTAGCACTCCTTGATCAGCAAAGGACTGATATTTATACGGACTCTAAATCCTTCGCTTCTGGTTCCGTGTGCAAAAAAGTTTTGAGAATTCTCGCTCACAAGGAACTCACCCACCACACAATTATTTGGTTCCCTGCTCACCTTGGCTTGAGGGTCGGAGGCCTTTCCAATGTCAACGAGCTAGCCCACTCCAAGGCGCGAGGCTTCACTTACCGCGCCGGGACTTGTGCTTCTCAGACAGAGGAGTCAGCCCCCAGCCTTCATTTTAGGGACATTTTGACTGCCTTCAACGAGATCACGAAGCATTATCAATTAGGCCGTAGGTCCTTTCCATTGCCACACGAAAAGTTGTCTAGGCTACAGGCAATCTCTCTTCGCATGCTTCAGACGGGAACAAACCCTAGCCTCGTAACCTATAGCCATTACTCCGATATTTCAGAACTTTGTCCGGACTGCCAGAATCGCAGTGATTTTAACCACATGCTCTGGAGGTGCCCCTCTTTACAAAGAAAAAATGAAGAATTTTCTGAGAACTCCTTTCATTTAATGCTCACGAGTCCGGTTCTCATACAACAACTCAAGGCTGTCCAGAAGGCCCACGATGCGGCGGTGAGGCTGGGCCTCCCCGTCCCAACGTGGGAGTGGCCCGCGATCCTACCCCTAAAAACGGGGGTGGAATCCTTCAGGACACCAATAAAAGTTTTTCATCCATCATCCATCCATCCATTTGGTCATGTTCGTCTAGGTTTGTAGCGGCTGGTATGAGGGAGAGTGTCATACCCTTGGGGGCTATTCAAGCACGAAGGTACACTTGCAATGTTGAGTTATGCATTTCATGCCTAATTCGTTTGTCAGCAAGTTTTCGTACTTTAAGGAAGGTGGCACTGCAACTGGGAAGCGATGAGCTGGACTTACATTTCCGAAGTCAATCTTCTTTTGGGTGCGGCGATGGCACTGATAAAGTGCGCAGATTGTAGTTATGTCCGGCAGGCCTTCATCGTTGTAGGGAGGATTTCGGCGTCGGGCTCCCGGCGAACGTGTTCGTAGACATTTCCGGGGTCCGCAATAGAGGGGCGCGGTTTCGTAGATCGTCAGGCTTCCCTTTGAGGAGTGGTGTAGTGGTGCTGTCGTGTAGTGCTTTTGGTCTCGACATCCAAAATAGAGGGGCGCGTGTTGGTGGTTCAGCAGACTTCCCCCCTGGTAGTGGTGCGCTGTTGATGTTGATGAGGGGGTGCTTGTGGCTCGTGGGAGTCACAGTTTCGTCGATCGTCGGGAACTCGTCTGTGATGTTGGGTGGGTGTGGGGCTCCTGGAGTATGTTGATATGCAGAGTTCTTGTCGTGGGTGTCTTGTTGTGTTGAACGGATATTGACGGGAGCTGCTAGTTGAGTCGACCACCCCGTGGTAGCTTCGAAGTCTCCGCGACCGAGTGCACTCTTGAGGGTTTCGGCAATCAACGCGACACCCATGAAGCTCGGATGAAGCCCATCCGCAGCAAGAGAGCGTCTTGGTGGCAACTGCTCGAATTGGTAGTCGATGTATGACACCTTGCTGGGTCTTCGGCAGTAGGCCTTGACTGTCTCATTGAATTGACGAGCGTGCCGGTTGAAGCGGTGCACGAATTGTTCGTTCGATCGTTCCAGGTGTAGGTTGAGATAACGGGGCAGCACGCATGAAACAACGAGCCTTTCGAGTTCCTGGCGAGTCCGAAGCGTGTTGTTCACTAGGCGACGAAGGCGGCGTAGCAATTTCTCTAGTCCGTATGACGCCAGCTCGCTCGTACCGACGTAAAAAACGTCACAGATCATGGTATGCCAGCCAGCTCTTTCTTGATGTCGAATGTGGAGGCTCCGCAGATGGAAGTGATCGCAGGTGTCGCCTTCTCATGTGGGTTGAAATGCCGGGGCAAATACCTTGTTCGCGAGTTCCCGATGATGACTGATGTTGGTGCATGTTAATGAACCACCCTGGCGACTTAGGGACAAGAGAATACAGTAGGGTCGTAGTAACGCTTAAGCCGGCCTAGATGCACTGTCTCACGTACGCGGCGTCGTTGATCAGGAGTCACCGCAGGCGGCTCAACGATATATTTGACTGGTGATGATAGCTGGACTGCGCGGTAAGGGCCGTGGTACTTCGAGAGAAATTTTGATGATTGGCCTGGGCTGATGGAAGGCACTCTCTCGCTTCGACTGAACTGAACACGAACGCTAGCGGTGCAGTTATATCTTTCCCTATACTTTCCTCGGCATTATTGCTTGTTAGATCGCATTATTATTGGTGTAAACAAGAAAGAACTATACCATTAAAGATATACTTCCTTCCTCAAATTATTAACGAAGGTCTTGTACTGGCAAACCTGGTTCCTTTCGGTTGTATATATGAGGCACTATTTTAATTTAATTCACATATAAACTCCTATCAACTGGCTTATGGAATAGACGCCGTGGTAGCTCAGTTGGTAGAGCATCGAATGCATTATGAGAAGGCCGCTGGTTTGGTTCCTGCCACGGCAAGTTATCTTTTCACCCACTTTTCTTACTTCGCATTTACAGTACTATTCGATCTAATATCTTTCTTTATGCTTTCCTTGGCATTGTTATTGTCTTTTATATGTCAATAATATTGTGTGAAACAACGAAAAACGAGCCCGCTAAGTATACACCTTATATATATATATATATATATATATATATATATATATATATATATATATATATATATATATATATTTGTGTAAGAGATCTAACCGACAATAATGCCAAGGAATGTATAGGGAAAGTTATTAGAACAAATGGAATGTAAATAAGAAGAAAGAAAAAAGGGTGGGAAAATAACCAGCCGTGAGCAGGAATCGAACCTACGACCTTCGAATAACGCGTTCGATGCTATTCGAAGGTCGTAGGTTCGATTCCTGCTCACGGCTGGTTATTTTTCACCCTCTTTTCTTTCTTCTTATTTACATTCTATTTGTTCTAATAACTTCCCCTTTACATTCCTTGGCATTACTGTCTGTTAGATCTCATTATTAATGTGGAAAAACGAGCCCTTAGGTACACACTTCTTTCCCTTATATATATATATATATATATATATATAAGGGAAAGAAGTGTGTACCTAAGGGCTCGTTTTTCCACATTAATAATGAGATCTAACAGACAGTAATGCCAAGGAATGTAAAGGGGAAGTTATTAGAACAAATAGAATGTAAATAAGAAGAAAGAAAAGAGGGTGAAAAATAACCAGCCGTGAGCAGGAATCGAACCTACGACCTTCGAATAGCATCGAACGCGTTATTCGAAGGTCGTAGGTTCGATTCCTGCTCACGGCTGGTTATTTTCCCACCCTTTTTTCTTTCTTCTTATTTACATTCCATTTGTTCTAATAACTTTCCCTATACATTCCTTGGCATTATTGTCGGTTAGATCTCTTACACAAATATATATATATATATATATATATATATATATATATATATATATATATATATATATATATATATATATATATATATATATATATATATATATATAAGGTGTATACTTAGCGGGCTCGTTTTTCGTTGTTTCACACAATATTATTGACATATAAAAGACAATAACAATGCCAAGGAAAGCATAAAGAAAGATATTAGATCGAATAGTACTGTAAATGCGAAGTAAGAAAAGTGGGTGAAAAGATAACTTGCCGTGGCAGGAACCAAACCAGCGGCCTTCTCATAATGCATTCGATGCTCTACCAACTGAGCTACCACGGCGTCTATTCCATAAGCCAGTTGATAGGAGTTTATATGTGAATTAAATTAAAATAGTGCCTCATATATACAACCGAAAGGAACCAGGTTTGCCAGTACAAGACCTTCGTTAATAATTTGAGGAAGGAAGTATATCTTTAATGGTATAGTTCTTTCTTGTTTACACCAATAATAATGCGATCTAACAAGCAATAATGCCGAGGAAAGTATAGGGAAAGATATAACTGCACCGCTAGCGTTCGTGTTCAGTTCAGTCGAAGCGAGAGAGTGCCTTCCATCAGCCCAGGCCAATCATCAAAATTTCTCTCGAAGTACCACGGCCCTTACCGCGCAGTCCAGCTATCATCACCAGTCAAATATATCGTTGAGCCGCCTGCGGTGACTCCTGATCAACGACGCCGCGTACGTGAGACAGTGCATCTAGGCCGGCTTAAGCGTTACTACGACCCTACTGTATTCTCTTGTCCCTAAGTCGCCAGGGTGGTTCATTAACATGCACCAACATCAGTCATCATCGGGAACTCGCGAACAAGGTATTTGCCCCGGCATTTCAACCCACATGAGAAGGCGACACCTGCGATCACTTCCATCTGCGGAGCCTCCACATTCGACATCAAGAAAGAGCTGGCTGGCATACCATGATCTGTGACGTTTTTTACGTCGGTACGAGCGAGCTGGCGTCATACGGACTAGAGAAATTGCTACGCCGCCTTCGTCGCCTAGTGAACAACACGCTTCGGACTCGCCAGGAACTCGAAAGGCTCGTTGTTTCATGCGTGCTGCCCCGTTATCTCAACCTACACCTGGAACGATCGAACGAACAATTCGTGCACCGCTTCAACCGGCACGCTCGTCAATTCAATGAGACAGTCAAGGCCTACTGCCGAAGACCCAGCAAGGTGTCATACATCGACTACCAATTCGAGCAGTTGCCACCAAGACGCTCTCTTGCTGCGGATGGGCTTCATCCGAGCTTCATGGGTGTCGCGTTGATTGCCGAAACCCTCAAGAGTGCACTCGGTCGCGGAGACTTCGAAGCTACCACGGGGTGGTCGACTCAACTAGCAGCTCCCGTCAATATCCGTTCAACACAACAAGACACCCACGACAAGAACTCTGCATATCAACATACTCCAGGAGCCCCACACCCACCCAACATCACAGACGAGTTCCCGACGATCGACGAAACTGTGACTCCCACGAGCCACAAGCACCCCCTCATCAACATCAACAGCGCACCACTACCAGGGGGGAAGTCTGCTGAACCACCAACACGCGCCCCTCTATTTTGGATGTCGAGACCAAAAGCACTACACGACAGCACCACTACACCACTCCTCAAAGGGAAGCCTGACGATCTACGAAACCGCGCCCCTCTATTGCGGACCCCGGAAATGTCTACGAACACGTTCGCCGGGAGCCCGACGCCGAAATCCTCCCTACAACGATGAAGGCCTGCCGGACATAACTACAATCTGCGCACTTTATCAGTGCCATCGCCGCACCCAAAAGAAGATTGACTTCGGAAATGTAAGTCCAGCTCATCGCTTCCCAGTTGCAGTGCCACCTTCCTTAAAGTACGAAAACTTGCTGACAAACGAATTAGGCATGAAATGCATAACTCAACATTGCAAGTGTACCTTCGTGCTTGAATAGCCCCCAAGGGTATGACACTCTCCCTCATACCAGCCGCTACAAACCTAGACGAACATGACCAAATGGATGGATGGATGATGGATGAAAAACTTTTATTGGTGTCCTGAAGGATTCCACCCCCGTTTTTAGGGGTAGGATCGCGGGCCACTCCCACGTTGGGACGGGGAGGCCCAGCCTCACCGCCGCATCGTGGGCCTTCTGGACAGCCTTGAGTTGTTGTATGAGAACCGGACTCGTGAGCATTAAATGAAAGGAGTTCTCAGAAAATTCTTCATTTTTTCTTTGTAAAGAGGGGCACCTCCAGAGCATGTGGTTAAAATCACTGCGATTCTGGCAGTCCGGACAAAGTTCTGAAATATCGGAGTAATGGCTATAGGTTACGAGGCTAGGGTTTGTTCCCGTCTGAAGCATGCGAAGAGAGATTGCCTGTAGCCTAGACAACTTTTCGTGTGGCAATGGAAAGGACCTACGGCCTAATTGATAATGCTTCGTGATCTCGTTGAAGGCAGTCAAAATGTCCCTAAAATGAAGGCTGGGGGCTGACTCCTCTGTCTGAGAAGCACAAGTCCCGGCGCGGTAAGTGAAGCCTCGCGCCTTGGAGTGGGCTAGCTCGTTGACATTGGAAAGGCCTCCGACCCTCAAGCCAAGGTGAGCAGGGAACCAAATAATTGTGTGGTGGGTGAGTTCCTTGTGAGCGAGAATTCTCAAAACTTTTTTGCACACGGAACCAGAAGCGAAGGATTTAGAGTCCGTATAAATATCAGTCCTTTGCTGATCAAGGAGTGCTAGTGCAATGGCCATCTGTTCTGCTTTGTAAGAAGAAGTGGTTCGAACCGACGCCGAGGATAAATTCTGACCCTTAGTATCTACGAATACTACCGCAAAGCGAGCGGAAACGCCATACTGGGCGGCATCAACAAAGCATGAAACAGACGAGTGTTTGTCTGTCTAACCAAGACTGAACACAAAGTGATGCAAGCAGTATACCCTCGTCAAGGTCGCTTCTACATCCTCCCAAAAAAGAGAGGAGGCTCGAGCGACACGCCTGCCCGCATTGTACTGTGGATGCATATTTCGTGGAAGGGGGCACACTTTGATGTGAGAGCGTATATAATCATCGAGTGGCGTATTTTGCACTTCGAGCGTCAAGGGGGTTGACTCCAGTGTCAACCAGAATCTTTCTCCCCGCTGGTGTGATCGAAGGCCTGGCAACCTGTGGCGTTTGTTGAGCCTCGATAACTTCTTCAAGCGTGTTGTGGACTCCAAGTTTCATAAGGTTCTCAGTGCTTGTGCGCATAGAAATGCCAAGAACTTTCTTGATGCTTTTCCTTATGAGGATGTTCAATTTATTTCTTTCATGGAGTTGCCACCTGTGCAGAAATGCGACATAGCTTATGTGGCTCCTCAAGAATGCATGGAATAGTCTGAGGAGGTTGTGCTCTCGAAAACCACCCCGACTGTTGGAAATGCGTGAAATTAGTCGGATGACCCCTTCCGCCTTAGAAGTCAGACGGTCGATCGTGCGGCCGTTCTGTCCATTAGCCTCGATAATCATGCCGAGAACGCGTATGAAGTCCACCCTTGGAATACGCTGCCCCGATGCCGTGTGCAGCCGAATGTCGATGTCAGCCAGTGGTTGCCAGTTTTTGGGTTTGGGTCCCCGTCTCGTGGGTTGATATAAGAGAAGTTCAGACTTTGCTGGCGAGAGCTTGAGGTCCATTTCATTTATGTAAACTTCAACACAGTCTACGGCCTCTTGAAGAGAGCTCTCCACAGAGACCTCCGAGCCACCAACACTCCACATGGTGATGTCGTCCACGCAGATGGCGAACTTGATGCCTTCTTGGTTTGAGAGCTTTGCAGCAAGGCCGCACATTGCAATGTTAAAAAGCAGTGGGGAGACGACTGAGCCCTGTGGGGTGCCGAAGGAACCGAGGTCGTAGGGCTCATACTTGAGATCCCCAAGCTGTATAGTGGCTTTTCTGTTCCTGAGGAACGAGCTGGTGAACGTGTGAAAGTTGGCTCCTAAGTTGAGAGAAGAGATGGAGGCAAGTATGTGGGAGTGCGAGACATTGTCAAAGGCCTTTTCAAGATCCAGACTGAGAATAGTTCTAACATCTTTTGTCTTCTGCTCTATGATGTGATGCTTCAGCATTTTCATGACGTCCTGAGTAGATAGGTGTGGTCTAAAACCTACCATGTTGTACGAAAACAGTTTAGTCTTCTCTATGTACTTTGATATTCGATCGTTGATGACATGCTCGGCGACCTTGCCTATACAGGACGTCAGTGAAATGGGTCGTAAGTTGCTAAAACTGGGACACCGGCCAGGTTTAGGTATGAGAATAACCGACGCCCTTTTCCATTGCTCTGGGAAAGTCCCCGTCTCCCAAATTTGATTGATTTTTTAGTGAGGTAGGTGACAGAGTCATCGTCTAAATTGCGTAGTGTCTTGTTTGTAATGCCATCTGGGCCCGGGCTGGAGTTCCCATTAAGATTGTTTAAGATGGTGCGGACCTCTGCTTCCTGGAAGGGCTTGTCCGATTCGAAGGCTGGTGATCCCCTGTATTGCGCGTAGCCAGAAGGAGGCCGGGTTGTGTCCAAAGGGAGGTATCTCTGTGCCAGACACTTCGTTATTTCCGTGTCCGATTTAACCTTCCTTTCTGAGGGCCGTATTCGGTCTACCAAGCGCGTCTGGTTGGATTTAGATTTGGTCTCCTGCAGCAGGTGTTTGAGGAGGTTCCATTTCCCCCAACTTTCATCTGACCATCCACCTTGTTGCAAATCTCGTCTCAATGCTGTTTTTCCAGCGTCTGACAGTAAGTCGTTATTTCTTGGTTAAGACTTGCGATGCGTTTTCGCAGTCTTCGATTCATATGGTGTGCTTTCCACCTGGATAGGAGGGCGCTTTTAGTCTCAAGAAGATGAGCAAGCCTACTATCCATTTTATTGACCGGAAGATCAGTCTCTATCGTTTTGGTGGCCGACTTGGCGTCTTTGTCCAGCTTAGACAGCCACTTGTCGAAATTCGGTGAGTCATTATTCTCTTCTGCGCTCTTCGCTCTGATCTTACGGAAGAGGTCCCAATCTGTAAATTTGAAAGCTTTAGGGGGCTTTGCTTGAATTCGTAATGTCGTACTCAAAATACAATGGTCACTCCCCAAGTTTTCTACTAAGTTTAACCATGATACCTCCCCTGTGGTTGTGAGAAAGGTGAGGTCTGGGGTAGTATTCCTAGAGCAAGAATTTCCAGTGCGGGTAGGAAACATGAGGTCAGTGACCAAAGTAAGATTCACATCCGATACCGCTTGCCAGAGCTCGGCTCCCTTGGCAGTGGTGCGAGCGAGGGTAGCCCCAAGCTTGATGGGGTGCATTGAAATCTCCCGCTATAACCATGGGTGCGTCCACTTTCCTAGCGATCGTAACGGCTTTTGATAACAATGAGGTAAAGCGATGGTGCCTGCCTTTTGGAGAGCTATATATGTGGAGTATGAAAATGCTATTTTTAAGGTTGCTTCCAGGTATAATTTTTAAAAGAGAGTGTTCAATCTTGCTATTTGCCATGTACAAATTGTGCTCAATGTAAGTGTACTTCTTGGACACAAACGTGCAGATACCGCATCCATCTGGAGGTTTCGTGATGTGATGGGTGTAGCCTGGCAGGCTCATTGTTTCCGTAAGAGTCTCCTGTAGCGTAATAACATGTTGTCGAATTGGCTGGCATTTATTATACTGCTGGAGAGCTGCCTTCTTTGAATGGAAGCCCCAGCAGTTTCACTGCCGAATTACGAAATGGTTAAGGTGTCCCGCCATTGTTGGGACCCTCAAAAGCTCTCTCTTGAAAGACGCTACGGGTTGCCACTTTCTGCACTATCCTGACCTTAGCTATTACTTGGGCCGTAGTAGCCTCGGCTGATTGTAAAGCTTTAACTTGGTCAGCCTCGATCTTTGTGACTCTGCTGTTCAATACCGCAATCGACTCGACCACCACCCTGAGAGCATTTTTGATATCATTCAAGGTTTCCTTGACCTCTGTTTTGAAATCTCTGTCCTCGTTATTGGCCGGTTGTGCTAGCGCTCTCCTTTTTTTGGTTTTGCCCCTGGATGGACGTCCATAAGTACCTCATCGTGACTCGCATCCGATGTGGCCTCTGTACAGGGAACTGTGACGGAGACGGAGACGAAACCTGCTGTGATTTCTTTAAGTCGGGTATTCCAGCCCTGAGTTGCTCGACAATGGCCCTGACGTTAGCATTTTTCCCTTTGCATCTGCGCATATATATCTGAGTGTTGCTCTGGATTGGTACCCCCCTTTACCTGTGGTTGGGAGTCCTTGATCTTGGATGCCCAGGACTGGTGCTGATTTCCTTGCTGCACACCATAGCGGACGGTGGGCACCCGTGAGTTAGAATGGCCATTGGATCTAGAATGTCCTCAGGATCTCGAACGGCTCCTTGTTCTTCCTCTGGAACGGGATCGCCCTCGCGGTGGTTGTAGCTGTTGGCTGACGTCACGCGGGCGCCAGCTGCTGCTCGGGCACTCAGTCTTAGAGCGGCCGCCTGCAGCGGCTGGTAGCGATAGGAAGTCTCCTCCACTATCTGTGAAGTTCATGTCGTCGGCGTCTTGTTCCGCAAATTCCATCGTATATTGCATCCGTCGCTCTCGTCTTCGTCGACGGACTATGTAGGGCACTTGAAAACGATGCTTACACGTCTTGTCTGCCGTGAGATGTGGACCCCCACGCAACTTGCATTGTGGAGTGCAGACGTGATCCTCCGAAGGAGATGACATACCACACCCGCTACAGACGGCCTCCTCTGGATGGGGACAAACATCGACTCTATGACCTAGCTTTCCACAGGCATAACAGACATCGGTCTGTCGACAATACAGGGTGCAGCGAACTAAACTATTTCCACATATGACGTAATTTGTCACATTTAGTCCGTCAAAGAGGATGATCACCGTGGTGGAATTCTTGATTCTTTTCCCTTGGAGTGCAGTCGGGTTCCTTGGGTATACAATAAGTGAATAAAGTTGTTCTTGACCGATGTCCGCGTCAACACCTCTGATGATACCTTTGAAGGTGTCATCGGGGGCAGCTCGGTAGGCACCAACATCAAAACTGGCGGTACCGAGAGTAATGGCGGTGATCTTGGAATACGCTCTGGCGTTCCTCTCCGCTGGAGTGCTTACAACTGCAATGTTCTGCATCATATTCGGGTATACCACGTCTTCCGTGACTTCTTCCTCACTGAGCGCTGCAGCCACTGCGAGTGCCTTCGCGAACTTAGCTTGACTCACAGTTCTCATATCCAGGCCATTTCAAGGTCTCAGGATGACTCGATGGTGATCTCTTGGAAGGTAAGTAAGTCTAGAAGCAGCAATAAGACGCTTCTTCACCACAGCCCGGGAGCGCTGAGGCGACCACGCGTCGCCATGCATGGAGACGCTTGCTTGCGTCTCGGTCCTGGGGGTATGCGTCCCACTAAGTTTACGTTTAGTGGTAGCCACAGACCATCCAGAATCTCGAAGATCATCGGGAGTGATATCCTCCCCATCGACAGAGACTTGCATATACATTCCGTGCGTAGAGTGCTGAAACACCCTTCTGAGAAGGGCCGACGGCCGCTCCGCTGTAGCCTCAGCCTAGCGCGATCAGCTGAGCAGATGTGCAAACAGAAGAGTCTCAAAAAAGGGTAAAAAAGCTCACCCACAGTGAAATACTTGGTATCAATGTAGTCCGTGCGGTTTTATGCGTCGACTGGCACTAAAAGACGCTCACAAATGCACAAAAAACTGTTCAAAAACATTTTTGAACGCGGAGATGATGTTTTCACATCCACACGAGACGGCGCCCCCTGGTGGTCCCCATGACCAAATAACATGGAAAATTGACGTACTTGAGGCATCTCTTAAATTAATACAAATCGCTCCTAATCACAGTGATAAGCAGGTAAAGAAACTGGTCGCTATGACCAACACCATTCTTCGCCACAACACTTTATCGAACGAAGAAATCACCTGATTAACAGAATTTGAACAGAATAAATACCAAGCCATCATGACCACAAAAATTCATAAACTCAAAAAAGACTGTGTGCCCAACCCCGCGTTCCCTGACATAGTTCCTTATCACTACAACACCACCACCCAGAAAAGCACTAACGGTACAAACGAGCGCCCATTTATGAACACACCCTGTGACACTATGGTTGTAAACCTATCGGACACGAGCTTGTCACCTGACAAAGAAAAACTGCTATCGAAAGAACTAAGCTTCTGCCCGACCACAAAATTTTTTGATGAATTCCACTTCCTCTGAGACCTCGACAACTTCGCTAGACGCTTAAGGTTGCGCGAATATTTTTTGGACAGGCCTTCTAACCACGAAACAATCCACCGTCGTAAAACAAATGATTGGACATCGAACAGTAATCGAGACAAGTGCATGGACATTTATATCACCACAGTAGGAAAGATATAGTACACGAATACCACAGACAGAAAGAAAATCGAGAAAACATGACAAAATCTGAAAAAATGAGTATGAGAAATCTGGCATCTAGGACAGACATGACAATAAAACCGGCTGAAAAAGGAGGAGCAGTTGTAGTCCTAAATACAACCAACTACTTAAAAGAAGCATACCGCCAACTAGACGACTCAAGATTTTAGGAACACCTCCCAGGTGATCCTACAGACGAATACAGGCGTATCGTATCAACAGAACTAAAGAAACTGTTGGATGCAGAAAAGATAACCAACACTGAACACAAAGTGATGCAAGCAGTATACCCTCGTCCAGGTCGCTTCTACATCCTCCCAAAAATTCATAAACCTGGTAACTCAAGTCGACCAATTATACAGGCATCGGTACAATAACTGAACCCATAGCAGGGTACGTGTACAAACTAATAAGCCACATTCCATGCACCCTCGCATCGTACATAAAAGACACCACACATTTTCTTCCAGACATTGCAGGTCTGTGTGTGCCGAAAAACACGTACTTGGTTACTCTTGATGTCTCTTCATTGTATACAAATATTCCTCACGGTGACGGCATAGCTGCATTACAAAACATGTACACAAACCATAGACAATTTAACACCCCATATTTCTCTGCCATCGCAACTTTGACGAGGATGGTCCTCGAATTAAATTCATTTGAGTTTAACCAAGAGTATTTTCGACAAATCAGTGGGACCGTTATGGGCATCAAAATGGCACCAAATTATGCCAACATATTTATGGGAAAGCTAGAATCGGAATTTCTTGCACAAAGTTTCTTAAAACGACTGTTATACAGAAGATACATAGACGACATCTTTCTTATTTGGTTCCACAGCGAGGACGAACTTCGCAGCTTTATCGACACTTACGATGCTGTAACTCCGAACATACACTTCACACACACATACTCACAAGCTACCGTAAATTTTTTTTATGTCACCATAACTGTAGAAGAGGACAAGCTCTCTACAACTCCATATCGCAAACCGATGGATCGACAACAATACCTCCATTACCAAAACGAGAACCCGTGCCACTGTAAAAACAGTATCCTATACAGTCAGGCTCACCGGTTTAAGCGAATCTGCTCAAGAGACGCTGATTTTGACACAAGCTCACAGAGGCTAAAACTTATGCTCGAGAAACAAAAATACCCCCACATGTAATTGATGACGCTGTTCAAAAAGCAAAAAAAAAACTGAAGCGTGATGACTTACTTATGAAGCGACCACCGCAAGAAGATCCACAACGAACAAACATCTGCTTGACTTACAGCACAAACTTCCCCAATGTAAACAAAATCCTTAAACGACATTACAGCATTCTGGAACAAAGTGAACGTCTGAAACGCACATTCCCATACGCTCTAGGCGTCGTTTACCGACGACCACGCAACCTCAAAGACACACTTGTCCACTCTCAAATCAGTACCTCACCCCCCAATAATTCATGTCGACCTCGTTTAAAGTCACGAAGTGTTGTATGTAAGGCGATGCGAGAAACACACTTAGCTACCAGCACACATTCCAAGTTTTCTGTTAGCATACGAGTAAACCTAACATGCGATTCCTCTAATGTGATATACCTACTCGAATGCAACGTGTGTAGTATGCAGTACATTGGACAAACAGAAACACCATATAGGATTTGCGTCAATAATCACAGAGGCCATGTAAAATTAGCCCCCAATCTACCCCTATCAAAACATGTTAATCTTCCCGATTATGCATTCGACAAACTATCAGTAACGCTCTTAGAGACGAGATTTAAATCAAACTGAGAACGTAAACAACGAGAGTCATACCTTATCCACCGATTTAACACCCTCGTTAGAGGAATCAATGAGAATCCTGGTACACTTGCAGCAAATAAAGCATTAGAAAACAATAACGGCAATATTGAAAATAGTAACTGAGTTCACAGCACTGCAGCTGCGAAGGGCACTGAACACCTAAAAACAATTCCAAGTGTAACTACTCTTCCTAAGTACAGCTGTCGTCTCTTTTCTGTTTTATTTTACTACCCAATCAATTCTGCCATGCATGACATGCCCAACAGCAACTATGTGCACAGCCGGGAGGCCCCTACTGCATGCGTAATGCAGAAGCGGGCAAGGAATTCGCATTGCACCCGCTTACCAGCCTCTGCCGCAATACGCGGTACCCCTCTTTCTACGACGGAATGTTGACGGGGCTCCGAGTAGTTAAAGGCTTAGAACTTCCTAAAAAAGCTCTTTTTTGCCGCACACCGAACCGCCAGTGCCAGGAGGCGCCATCTGGTCGGGAAGAATGCGTTAGTGAAAGGAAGCATACACAGACCACTGCTTTGATATGGCAATTGGAAGCCCGAAGGGCTTCGTGAAGAAAAACAGGTGATCACTGTACATGCTAACTAGGTTAGAATAGATCAGTACCTTCAATTAGTTTCATAAATTTCTCTAATGTTGGCTGCTGTGTAATGACTGGATTCAGTGTGTGTTCCAATCTAAAATTACACGTGGGAAGAACGAATAAGAAAAAGTAATGTTACTAAATGATTATTTTTCGAGTGCCCATGCATGCCTTCGCCTCGTCTGTCTGGTGTCTTGAAAGTTCAAGTAGAGATCTGGGCTTATGCGGAATAATCTGTGTAAAAGTACATAAAGAAATTTCAGCCAGAAAACCTTTGCACGACAATCAAGGGTGGCTAGACCAGCATGGTGTAATAGAGCAGTAGGTGAGTCATTGCGCCCGTAGCTGTTGAAGATAAAGCGCACTGCTTTCCGCTGAACTCTTTCCAGTATAGCGATATTATTCACAGGGTGAAGGAACCACACAATACTAGTAAATTCTAAGACCGGGCGGCCAAAGATGACGTAAGCAAGAAGCTTCGTTTCATGTGTGGCGAATGACAGGGCCTGTTTAATAAAAAACAATTTGCTCATAGCTTTTTTGAACCCTTGACGCACGTGCTATGTCAAACTAAGATGAGACACAATTGTCATACCAAGGTATTTGTACTGGTTAACTCTTCGTAGTGGCACATTATTAAATAGTATTGAAAATCAAACATACACACCTTGTTGGTAATTGACATAAATACAGTTTTGTCAATGTTTATAGTTATTTGCCAATCAGTGCACCAGTGAGCTATTTTGTTTAGTGAATTACTTACCTTAACCTGAACATCGCGATGACGTATTTCATTGTAGAGCATACAGTAATATGCAAAGAGTCTGAGTTTAGCGTCTGCGTAGTTAGTTATGTCATTTAGATATATTAAGAACAAAACTGGAGCTTGTACAGAATCCTGCGGAATGCCTGACAACACCGGAGCTAGGTTAGAAGTGTGGATGCCATACTGAAGTGTGGATACGTATTCGTGATGGTCAGTTAAGTAATTAGTTATCCATTGGAAGATGGGACCACCGCCTAACTTGTGATTAAGCTTAAGTAATAGTTTAGGGTGCGAGACGTGGTCGAATGCCTTCGGGAAATCGAGAAAAATTACATCTGTTTGAATACGTTCATTTATGCCGAGAGACTGGTCGTGAAGTGTTTCGATGAGCTATCTAACTGTAAATAGTCCTGATCTAAAACGATGCTGGTTGGAATACAGAATGTTGTTTTATTTATTAAAACTAATTAGAAACTTTATTACGATATGTTTGAGAATCTTGCTACTAGTTCAGGTGATCGAAATAGGCCTATATTTAGAAGGATTAGCGGCATTACCTGATTTAAATATTGGAGTAATTTTGGCAGTTTTTCATTCAGGTGGAAGGCAGCCGTCTGCCAGTGATTTGGAGTATATCAAATAAATATATGTACTGGCTGGTTCTGTATATCGTTTAAGGAAGCCATTTGGTATTCCGCCTGGACCTCTACTTTTTTTTTATTGATGCCTAGAAGCAGCGACAGAACGCCAGCCTCTTATAAAGAAGGCATGCATAAGAATTAGATACCCTGATTATATACAGAATCATTTATGTTCACAGTGCCGTTATCGACTGTAAAAATCGAACAAAATTAACAGTTTAAATCATCAGCTCTTGCTTGGTCTTCACCGTCTGGTTAAGACCGTGAGGCATTTTTGTGTTCCTATGCTTCCAGAATCTTTTAGAAAAGTTTTTAATAAACTTTTTTTGTGGACCCGCAGAACTTCTGTTTCGCGTTGCGCACCTGGTTCTTAAGTTATCTAGTAAGTGAGTTTAGTATAGAATGGTAGCCTGGAACATTCCGGTTTTTGTTAACTTTTCGCGACCTCTTAATTTTGCGTTTAGTATGAATTATTTCACGCGTGATCCACGTATAGTGTTTTTGAGTTTATTTGAATACCATTGGAACAAAGTTCCACATACAAAGCATGACATTTAATTTGAATTTCAGCCAGACCGCATCAATGCTAGAACAAGCATCAGAACAGAGGTAAAAAATTCAGTGTACTCGTGTACAAGGTACGTCACTATAGCTGCATCGTTAGCCTTGTTAAATGCGGGTATTTGTTTTAATTAGCCACGTAATTTTGGTTGGGGAATAAAAGGCAATGTGCATAATACCATTTTGTGATTGCATAACCCATCAAGTACGTCTACTTGAGATTCATTTGTAGGAAGGCTGTTACTTACAAAAACAAGGTCAATGATCGAGGATGACGTTCCCCGTAATCGAGTTAGGACAGAAAAATTCTGCTCGAGATTGAAGCTGAACATGAGATCCAATAGGATGCTTTGAGGTTTAGATTCAGGTGCAAAAGAACACCAGCCAATGTCAGGAAGATTAAAAGTCCCCGAGTAGTACAATCAAGCCCCCATGCATAGTCGAATGCATGTAAGCCAAAAGAGGTTCAAGACATGTACAATCGGCATTGGGGGACTGGTAGAACACGCCCACTTTAGCGATTGTGTGGTGTAGGTGCACATTGCACCATAAAGCTTCGTCATTTTTAACGTCTGGCATAGTTGAAAAATGAATACCTTTCTTGAAAAGAAGCGCAACAGCCCCACCACGTGATTCCCTGTCTTTGCGCACTGTCACATATCCGGGAGGCACAATTTTCTTATCCGAAACGCCAGAATGTAGCCACGTTTTCGTGATAGCGACAATATCAGGGGAATGTGCGAGGAGTATTGTTTCAAGCTGCACAACCCCTGAAGCACCTTTTCGCACCATTTTGAAGCACATGGTGCGAAACTTCACCATTTCGGGAGTAAATACGAAGGAGCAAATGCGCTCATGTGGTTACTCCTCAAAGAAGCAACACATTATGTGCAAAAAGAAAAAACAATTTGGCTTTAGTATCGAGCCTTTCTAAATGTACGCGGGCATTTGAATAGATCTAAAATTGATGTGCAAGAACCTCATTCACAAATGAATTCCGCATAATTTGTAACAAACACACGGGATTCGAACTAGCGACCCCTCAGTCAGCATGCGCTTACATTAGCCACTGCGCTACTTCACGCTACGGCACCATCCGAAAGCAAACAGGCTTCTGTAGGCACCGATGGCTCGTTTGAACACGGCACGGACATTCCTTCAGTTACTCCGAAAAATGGACGCTTTACTCCACAAAGAGGAAAGTGCCCCTCCTTGCCGTGCAGTGTGCAATCTTTTGCTCACATTTCGTCTTTTGGAGGGGCAAAGAGCCCCTTTTGGGGTAACTGCGCAGTTGCTCCATAAAACTTTTCATAGTTTATGTTATCTTGACGCAGTAGATAAATGCCCGGCATTTCAGAAGAAGATGGCGTCTGTGTGTGAGAGTATGCCATCAGGAGCCTACGCACCTGGGTGCAAGATACGCGGTCTACGGTTTTTCGTCCTCGACAGAAGGTATGGTATCACTGCGGCACAATTCAGCAATACGGCCACTACTGGCGGCGCTGATCGAGCACTCATTCGCAATAATAGTAAGCGCCGAACAACGATGAAAAGCGTCTGCTTAACTCGCACATTACGCCACCCTAATCCAACGCTTCACCCATCGTACTCGCGAGTCTTCTACGTAATTCAATGCATTTTTCTGTTGTGGCAGCTCACCGGTAGCTTACCGGCAGTGTTACTTCAAATTTTATCACGCTTATACACTCAACAATCCCATGTGACCACGAATCAGCTTATTACCTGAAACTGTTATTTTCCCGTGTAGGCAGTCACTAGCAGTCGCGACTGATTAGCAAGACCACCATACTGCCTCTGTAAGCTTGCTTTTGCTGCCAGACATTTATTGTGCCACCGACAACTTCACGAGCATTTTTTCCATGTGAAATGGCAAAGAAGTTCCACTGTGCAGATAAGTTGTGGTCCTGCTCGTGGAAGCAAATGTTCCAAACGTTCTCATATATAGGAAAAATTCAAAAAGTCGTTAAGGTAATACACCGCACTCTAAACTAATATGTAAGAAAACATAAAAAATTCATAGATGCTTTATACTCTACAGAAACTCGTATGCGATGCATTTCTCAGGATTATTCAAGCATAAAAACACAGAATTAGGATTCATGAAAAAATCTTGCTGAGTTGCGGTGTCCACATAAATTACCAGTTCATTTTTCCTTCTAGTATCATTATTTCGCCTTCAAGTTCCAAGGGTGGAGGCTCAATGAGGCTTTTTTTTTCACAGGACTTTCTTTTTCGTCATCCACTCTCAAGTTGTGGCACCTAGTCCTGTCGACTAGTATAACAAATCAGACACTTGTAAGCTTAAACTCAGCCTAAAATGATACTAGCAGCCCAATTATTACATATATACAGTATACTGTCCCCTGTGAGCGTCGACTCACTCGTTGTAGAAGTTTCGCTGCACTGCCAAATGCGAAGACAGGCACGTAACTCATAACAAAAGAAAAACTCCTTAAAACAAGTATAAGGATTTTTTAATTGCGAAGCATTTCTTAGCGAACTTCGGCGACTTTGAGCGTTCCTCTCTATCTATCTGTCTAGCCTTAAGGTCCCTAGATGAAACAAGGTAGCGTCACTCATTGTTCTCGAGCCGTCCTCCTCACTCTCTCGATTACTCCTCTTTTTCTCTGCCATCCGCGTCTGTAATAAGTGCAATACTTGCAAGTGATCTTGCAAATGGCTGGTGGTGTTATTTATTATTATGCAAAAGGTTCAAAACGAGTACGCATGCGCATATGGCTCCAGCCGGATTCTCGCCGTGACCAAAGACAAAATCTTAGCCAGAACATAAACTGAAGAGGAGGAGCGTTTCGGTGTGCGCTAAGTCGACCAAGATTGTTTCGCCATGCTCGTTCAATGCAACATCTGCGTTTTTCAGCAATGCTGCATTGCCGTAAACAACAGAAAATGGTTTCGCTCTCTTCAACTTACTTCGTGCTTTCCGAGATTAAGCGCACCATGAAGTGCAACTATGAACCATTTCTCGCAAATGCTTTCGTGCGACTCCGTCAACGTATGTCGACCCGGATCTGCGAAGCGAGTTCACTTGTCGGTTTTTATTCAAACGCCAGGCGCGCGTCTAATGCGTGTCTAGTGCATGCCAGTTGGTACAAATACATGTGGGTATGCACGTATACAGAGCAGCTGTAGGTTGTAATCAACGCACCTTCAGAAACATTTCACTCTTGACCAGTTCCCGCTTGAGCCGAAACGCGCTGCTTCGAGACACCTCACCAGTAGAACTCTCACTTTTCAGGAAGTTCCCAGCACCGCATCAGAATCACTTGGCATTATGATTGTCCAAATGGGCCTATTGAAAAAAAAACGTCATCGCAGTGCTGCTGGACGAGTGTTCGTACCAGTCTGGTCGTAGTTTTTTTTCTTGCGTGTGCACAAGCCGGTTGTAATCAATCGTCACAACGTCACGCCCTGTGGCCACTTACAGGATCCAGCAAGAAGCACGTTCACTGTGTCACAGCACGAACAAAACACAATCGGAGAAGTGGACTAGTTAGAACTGGACGAAATACCGCAGCCGTGGAACTAAAATGTACTACGCGAGACGCCATGGCTAGTGGTGTAAAGTATAGAACTGCACAACGTTGCCGGTTGAGTAACGCACATCCTGCTTGCTCTTGTGTTGTGCCGTTTATGTTCATAAAGGTAACTGTTTATTCTACGTCTTATTTCGTCCCGTTTTGTTTCATTGACATCTATTCACCGTAGCAACGGAACCCAAATATTCGCTTTTGGATGAAAGTTTTAAACCTTCGAGGGGGCGCTTCAGGAACATAGGCGAAGAGGAAAGGGAAAGGTGTCGCTACCTTCGAAACTTGTTCCATCTAGGGACCTTATCTAGCCGCTTACGTTTGGGTGCTCTCGTTGTCCACCCCTTACCTTGGTGTGAAGTGAAATTGTCCCTAAACTTGGTGTGAAGTAAATGCCCCTCCCGTAGGCATTCGTCAATTAACTCACGGCCCTCAGTCCCCACCAGCTGCGGAGCAACTGACCACGGCGGCGGTCAGATCTGCAAAGCAGCAGAGGGTGCTAGGAATCTCTGGATACGGACAGGCCACCATTGGAACTTGAACTTAGCAACGTTTAACGTTAGAACGTTATCTAGTGAGGGAAGTCTAGCTGTATTATTCGAGGAGCTAGAAGGCATTAAATGGGATATAATAGAGCTGAGTGAGGTTAGGAGGGCAGATGAGGCCTATACTGTGCTACAGAATGGGCACGTCATTTGCTATCGGGGCTTGGCAGACAGAAGAGAACTGGGAGTAGGGTTCCTAATTCACAGAAACATAGCTGGCAACATAGAGGATTACTATAGCATTAATGAAAGGGTGGTAGGCATTGTAATTAAACTGAATAAAAGATACAAAATGAAGGTAGTACAGGCTTACGCACCTACATCCAGCCATGATGACGCTTCAGTTGAAAGCTTCTATGAAGACGTGGAATCGGCAATGAGTAAGGTGAAAACACAGTATACTATAGTAATGGGCGACTTTAATGCAAAGGTAGAGAAGAAGCAGGCTGGAGACCAGGCAGTAGGAGATTAAAGCATCGGCACTAGAAACGCCAGAGGAGAGCTACTAGTAGAATTCGCAGAACGCAATAATCTGCGTATTTTGAATACCTTCTACCGAAAACGAGAAAACCGCAAGTGGACATGGAGGAGCCCTAATGGCGTAAATAAGAACGAAATAGACTTTATAATGACTGCACACCCAGGAGTCGTGCAGGATGTGGAAGTGGTTGGCAAGGTAAGATGCAGTGACCATAGAATGGTACGGGCTCGAATCCGCCTAGACTTGAAGAAGGAACGACAGAAACTGATACGCTAGAAGCCAATCAATGAGCTAGCACTGAGAGGGAAAGTACAGGAATTCAGAGTGTCACTGCAGAACAGGTACTCTGCTCTTAGCGAGGAAACCAACCTTAGCGTAGATACAATGAATGATAATCTGACGAGTATCATCACGGAGTGTGCAGTGAAAGTTGGAGGCAGGGTAGCTAGACAGGACACCGGCAAGCTTTCCCAGGAAACGAAGAACCTAATTAAGAAGCGTCAAATCATGAAAGTGTCAAGTACAACAGAAAAAATAGAACTGGCAGAGCTTTCGAAGTTGATTAATAGACGTAAAGTATGCGATGTAAGAAGGTATAACATGGAGAGAATTGAGCACGCTCTGAAAAACGGAGGAAGCGTCAAAGCAGTGAAGAGGAAACTTGGGATAGCCAAAAGGCGGATGTATGCACTAAGGGACAAAGAAGGCAAAATAACTACCAATATGGATAGGATAGTTAAAATAGCGGAGGAGTTTTACAGAGATCTGTACAGTAGCCGAGACAACCACGACCTTAATACTATAATAACTAGCAGTAACCCAGACGACACCCCACCGGTAATGATAGAAGAAGTCAGAAAAGCTTTGGAGAGCATGCACAGAGGCAAAGCTGCTGGTGAGGATCGGGTAACATCAGATCTGCTGAAAGATGGAGGACAGATTGTGTTAGAAAAACTAGCCACTCTATTTACGAGGTGTCTCCTGACGGGAAAAGTACCAGAGCCTTGGAAGAACGCTAACATCATCTTAATACATAAGAAAGGAGATGACAAGGACTTGAAGAATTACAGGCCGATCAGCTTGCCCTCTGTAGTATGCAAGCTATTTACAAAGGTAATTGCTAGCAGAGTAAAGAAAACATTAGAATTCAATCAACCAAAGGAACAAGCAGGATTTAGAACAGGCTACTCAACAATTGACCACATTCATACTATCAATCAGGTAATAGAGAAATGCTCAGAGTATAACCAACCACTATACATAGCCTTCATAGATTACGAGAAGGCGTTTGATTCAGTAGAAATATCAGCCGTCATGCAGACACTGCGGAATCAGGGCGTAGATGAAATATATATAAACATTCTGGAAGAAATCTACAGGGGATCAACTGCTATCATAGTGCTTCATAAAGAAAGCAACAGAATACCAATAAAGAAGGGTGTAAGGCAGGGGGACACAATCTCCCCAATGCTATTCACTGCGTGCTTACAGGACGTTTTCAGAAGCCTAGAATGGGAACGGTTAGGGATAAGAGTTAATGGAGAGTACCTCAGTAACCTGCGCTTCGCCGATGACATTGCATTGCTGAGTAACTCAGGGGACGAATTGCAACTCATGATTACGGAGTTAGACAAGGAGAGCAGAAAGGTGGGTCTTAAAATTTAATCTGCAGAAAACAAAAGTAATGTACAACAACCTCGGAAAGGAGCAGCGCTTTGCGATAGGTAAGAGTGCACTTGAAGTTGTAAAAGACTATGTCTACTTAGGGCAGGTAATAACCGCAGAGCCTAACCACGAGATTGAAGTAACTAGAAGAATAAGAATGGGGTTGAGCACATTCGGCAGGCACTCTCAAATTATGACAAGTAGATTGCCACTGTCCCTCAAGAGGAAGGTATATAACAGCTGTATCTTGCCGGTACTTAGCTACGGAGCAGAAACCTGGAGACTCACAAAGAGGGTTCAACTTAAATTGAGGACGACGCAGCGAGCAATGGAAAGAAAAATGGTAGGTGTAACCTTAAGAGACAAGAAGAGAGCAGAGTGGATTAGCGGATAAACGGGAGTTAAGGATATCATAGCTGCAATAAAGAAGAGGAAATGGACATGGGCTGGGCATGTAGCACGTAGACAGGATAACCGCTGGTCATTAAGGGTCACCAACTGGATTCTCAGAGAAGGGAAGCGGGGTAGGGGGAGACAGAAGGTTAGGTAGGCAGATGAGATTAAGAAGTTTGCGGGTATAAATTGGCAACAGCAAGCACAGGACCGGGTTAACTGGCGGAACATGGGAGAGGCCTTTGTCCTGCAGTGGACGTAGACAGGCTGATGGTGATGATGATGATGATGATGATGATGATGATGAAAATTAGCATGGGAGGATAAGATGGTCTGACGAAAATGACGTGCTGGTGAAGACATGAATATTGTCACAATTCTGTCACGTGCGTCTTAAAACACTTCCCGCCAGACAGTGACACATACCCACGGGCGGGTATGTGCCGCTGGTATGCGGGTATGTGACACGGTGATTGACACTTAGTATATACCCAGGAACGGCGAGAGCACACATGGACAACTTTAACGCTCGAGCGTTAAGATATACCCGACATCGGTAGCGTCGACCAGGGGAACGCAAATAATAAATGTCGGTGTTAAGAAAAGCCTGCCTAATGAAGCGTTGACCCCCTGACGATTGCCAATAATAAATTTCGGCGTCCCAACAGGAACTGAATCCGAGCATTCTTCATGGCAGTCAAGCATTCTACCAGAGAGCTATCAGCCGGGTCTCGGAACTACTTTTCAAGTAGACGCTAATCTTCGTGAAACGTCAGTATATTGGGTACAGTGCTGCCTACCTAATTTTATAAACATTGCATATGTACTCCGTTGATACAGCCGCCATGTCTGGTTAACGTCAACTGTGGTTAGGTTCCATGCGCTGAAGTTAATTCATGTAGCAGTGTTCAGGGCCAGCCTCTTCGCGAGCATCAGGGCTTCATCTCAAGCTCTGCTGTTGTTGCTAATACGCATGTTCCAGTTGACACCGTGGCACAAGTGCCAACAACTGGTTATATACACATCTGCAACTCTTCAACGTGTGTTTGTGCATGCAACATTTGTACATAAATTTAGCGTAATTTTATGACTTGTCACTCATTAAAAAAATTGCAACACAGTCACCTTTCCGCCGCATGCTTTGCATAACGTCGAGCCTCAGGTACGTCGGATCTGCCGAATTTTTTCTTCTCTTACAATGCAGAAGCGAAATAAAGTGGCTTGAATTTGTCTAATTGTGTTTATATAATTGCTTTGGTGTGCTTTGCAGCAGACAACTAGAAAAGTAGCAGACTACAAGGAGACTGACAGCAGCGCTTATGTAAACACTGCCAACGAGCACCGCTGAAGTTGGTTTTGCACATCAAAAACTACTTTTAAAATTTTCGACAACGTATACAGGAATAAAATTTTCCACATCAAAAGAAAAAGCGATTGATAACTGAATAAACAGTCTCATCTATATTTAGCACGAAGACCTTGATGCTTAATTTACAATTGAATCTACCGAAAACAGAAATCACTTTTTGTTAATTTTGCAGCGATTTTTTCCAACAGGTGTTTGTTTATAGACACTTAAAAATTTTAGCTGATACTGCGCCAACTACTAAAAAAGCAAAAAACAAGGTGTTTTTGCAGGTTTTACGAAAATAGCCTGAATTCACGTGTTTTCTTGCTTCCATGCTAAGCCTATGAAGTCATAAATGTATTATATGGTTTTAGTTGTGAGTTCATGTGGAAGAACAGTGAGAACATAATTCTTTAAAACCAAATGCGTCACCGAACACAGTTTTACGGTTGCATACGCATCCGAGCCCCGCCGCGGTGGTCTAGTGGCTAACGTACTCGGCTGCTGACCCGCAAGTCGCGGGATCGAATCCCGGCTGCGGTGGCTGCATTTCCGATGGAGGCGGAAATGTCGTAGGCCCATGTGCTCAGATTTGGGTGCACTTTAAAGAACCCCAAGTGGTCAAAATTTCCGGAGCCCTCCACTACGGCGTCTCTCATAATCGTAAAGTGGTTTTGGGACGTTAAACCTCACAAATCAATCAAATCAATAGGCATCCGACATCAACCTGACCGAAAAGATACGCCTACCCTCAGCTGTCCACGTGGTAACACGGGAATCTGCAATATCTCAGCTGGGCTTGGATCAAGATCCGCTGTTGAGGCTCTGCGCCTGCGCGGGGACTCGTAGCGACGTCCTCCGAGAAAACTACAAAAGCAGGCTTTCCTGTGTCGGCCCCCTCAGTTTGGCAGCAGCGCTCTTGGTCTTCGCAGCACTTATATTTGTTCATTTACGCAGGTGAGCAAAACCTCACCTATAGTGTTTTCTCGGTAGACATTTGCGCTGCTGCCGGGCTGTAGGTTTGTGTTTATATATAGTTGACTGTTTTCATCATGACAAAGGAGATGACGAAAGCTTTCGATGATTTCCGCCGTGAAATGCGTGCCGAACTAAGAGATATACGTTAAAGTGTGAAATTTTGTAGCGAAGTATGTGACAACGTTAAGGAACTGTCAGATGAAATTAAGCTGCTCCGTGAAGAGCTGCAACATGCTAGACAAAAAAATGACCAACTTGAAACAGAAAACAAGAAATTGCAACGTAAGGTTGATGAGATCGAGCAGTATCCTTGTGTGAATAACTTGGAAATTAAAGGTGCCCCTAGTGATGAAGACCCAATGGAAATTGTAAAAAAGCTTGGCGATGCCATTGGGGAAGAAATCTTGCCATCAGATATAGACACGTGTCAGAGAATACCTGTTGGCAGATCTGGAGACAAGAGTGTAATCGTTCGTTTCGTCCGACGTGACAAAAGGAACGCTGTCTCAACTAAAGCATGAAAGAAAAGGCCGTCTGCCAAGGATATGGGTTTCAAATCAAATGAACCCATATATGTGAATGAGGATTTAACCAAACACGCGAGGCAGCTGCTCGACTTAGAAGTTGTAAAGAGGCGAGAAACAAACTGGAAGTTCGCGTGGACAACCGTGGCAAGGTGTTTGCGCGCAAAACAGAGTCGTCTGAGATTATTCAGATTGTTAAGCCTGCAGATGTCGCAAAAATGACAATGTAGACTATCCAATCAAGCCTTATACTAACGAGGCTTCAAAATGGATCTTGTCGATAGCCAGTACTATGACATAAGCGGTTTCAACAAGCTGGTTAATCAAAGCTCGCGCACTTTCAGTGTTCTGCTTCTAAACGCTCGAAGTATTAAGAACAAAAAAGAAAATCTTGATGTGTTTCTCGACTCCTTGGCAATAAAGTTTGACGCTCTAACATTTTCCGAAACTTGGTTAACACCAAATGATGTCCCGCCTAAATTTGCTGGTTATACTTACAATGGCTTGGTACGTCATTCCGGTCGAGGCGGAGGCATCGCTGTATACGTCAAAGAACAACTAAATCATGAAGTAATTGATGATCTCTCGTACATTTCACCGTTCATTGAATGTCTTGTAGTCAAAGTTATTAACGTAATTGTTGTCGTGGTGTATCGGCCACCAGCTAGTAAAAAGCAAGAATTCCTTCACTACATAAATACTCTCTTACAAAAGCTACACACAATGCGCATGCCTTTTTTTAATTATCGGTGATGTCAACGTTAACATGCTAGGCGATTCTCCCAGCTTTAAACAACTTCAGTCGGTTTTCAAATCATACGCATCTGCAAACACAATAACAAGACCTAGTCACACATCGGAAAAGTCTTCAACGCTGCTTGATATAAGTATCACAAGTCTTCCAAGCAGAAAATGTATTTCAGGGTTATTTTCATACGATGTAAGTGACCACCTACCCATATTTTCTCTTTTGTTAATGTCTTGAACACAAAATAAAAAGCAGATCGTGGAACAGTATCGCAAAATAGATAATAGCGCACTAAACCAATTCCGAGCTGAAGTTGCTTCGACGAACTGGAATATAGTGTGCACAGAAAAAGATACAAACCGGGCTTTCAATCTTTTTCTTGAGCAACTTAAGAGCATATATGACCACGCCTTTCCTTTAACGAAAAAGCATTCGAGGAAGAAGATACGCAAGCTGTGGATTAACAACGCACTGTACGACCAAATACAAGAAAAAAGCAATATGTATCACACGTTTGTAAAATCTCGCGATTTATCACTTCTTGAAGGCTACCAAAAGTTCCGCAATAAGCTAAATGCTGACATCAAATGAGCCAGGATATCATATTATCAATACACATTTGAAAAAATCTACGATAATCCCAGGAAAATGTGGAATGAGGTAAATAACTTAACTGAACGTAACAAAAAAGATTTTGTTAATATCACTGATTTTGCAGACAATAAGGCAGATGTCGAAGCACTATCAGCCATGAATGAGTATTTTGTTAACGCTGGCGACTACACAGACTCATTTTGTGGGGTAACAGATCTGCCTGTAGCAGATAGAAAGCGCCTATCACACTCACTCTTCCTTACTCCGGTTACACCTTGTGAAGTTGAAACATTAATCTGTAAAATACGTAACAATGTTGCTGCAGGTGTTGACAAAATAGCAGCCAGCCCGATAAAATATGAAGCGTCACTAATTTCACATCTCTTTCATACATCAGGAATACTATGTTAAATACCGGCATTTTCCTCCAGAACTAAAAATAGCCCGAGTTTGTCCTATTCATAAAGGAGGTGCCAAAAATGTATTATCGAATTACCGCCCGATATCCATTCTACCGGTACTCTCCAAAGTTTTTGAAGGAATAATACACTCTAGACTGGGATGCTTTTTCACTAAGCACCTGATAATCAATAAAGCACAGTATGGGTTTCAAAAGGGTAAGTCTACGGAGTCGGCGCTATTAGATACGAAAGACGAGATATTAAAAAACTTGGAAAACAGAACCTACACCATAGGTCTTTTCATTGACTTGAAGAAGGCCTTTGACACAGTCCAACATGATATTCTGATATCTAAGTTACATGATTATGGTGTAAGAGGCGTGGCAGCTAAATTAATACAAAGTTATCTTACCGAAAGAAAACAATATGTTAAGGTAGGTAACCTTGTTTTCTCAATGAAAACTGTAAAAAATGGTGTTCCGCAGGGTTCAATCCTTGGACCGTTACTATTTATAACATATATTAATGATCTGTGTGACATTCCACGATCCAAAAAATTAATTATTTACGCTGACGACACCAACATATTTTTTTACAGGTAGAATACTCATGCACCTTGAAACTGAAGTAAATGAACACTTACTCAAATTAGAAGAATGGCTTCATCAAAATAAGCTCATGCTTAATATATCTAAGGGTAACTACATAGTATTCCCGCCTATTAAGAAGCCCTACGAGGACAACATTAACATCTTTTTCAGAAAGCAAATGCTGGAACAGGTTAAATCGCGAAAATTCATCGGAGTGTGGTTCCAAGAATATTTGTCTTGGAATACTCATGTTGATAGTCACGCATCCGAATTAAGTAAGACTGTTGTGTGTATGTTTAAAATAAATCCACTTATACCAATTTGGCTAAAAAAAGATATACTAACCTCTTTTTTATTCGCGTTTAAATTATAGTATGCTATTATGGGGTACTACAAGTGAGAAGTATTTATATAAACTAGAAATCTTACAGAAAAAAGCTCTCCGCGTATTCGATGAATATTATGGCAACCCAAGGGAGATGCCTAGTGGTCCATTATTCATAAAACATGGTATACTCAAAGCAAGACAGATGTATGAATATAAGCTATGACTTCACATTTATAAAAATAAACTCCACACTATTACGGCACAGGAAGGCGCACTCAAATACTCGCCCCGTAGGCAACAAATTCGCGTTCCTGCAACTAGGGCTGGATATGGTAGAGCCCTAATTGCATACCGCGTCCCACACCTTATAAATCATTTAGGTGAACAATTCAATTATAACCTCTCATTAACGCAATTCAAATATCACATAAAACATGTCCTCAGTAATTGAGTATAGTAAACATCATGTCCCCAATAAACTTCTGACTAGGTTCCACGCATACTCTCACCTTGAGGTACAAAACGCGTGTATATACAGTAGCACGTACATACATATGGGCAGATGTATGTATGAATATATGAGTGTATTATATGAGTATATCAATATGTGTGTTTTTGGGGGGGGGGATATGTAATGAAAAGAGCCTCGATGTCTGATTCTGTGTGTCTATGCAGCCTATTTTTTGTACTTATATGTCACCTATTTTTGCTTTTATGCTATTTATGTGTTCTGTTATTATGGTGCTCCTTGTATTGTGATAATTATTATTCAATGTAGCACTGTTTGCTGAACATTTTTTTGCGTAGCGAAGCCACGTCAGGTCGAATGGCCTTTAGCTTCGCTTCGTTCTTCTGTATCTCTCCAGAAGTAAAATCTGTTCATTTCATTTCGTTTCAATTTATCCCCGCCAAACCTTCCCTATTTGCAGGCACGTTAGAAGGGTGTTCACGTGACCACCTAATTTTTTTAACAAAAATACTTCACTGAAGTTACTTTTGCATAGTTTCCTTTCAGCTCAATTTTTTTCAGCGTCATCGTTGTTGGTCGAGTTCCGCTGATTTTGATGATTTGATACGTGGGGTTTAACGTCCCGAAACCGCCATATGATTATGAAAGACGCCGTAGCGGAGGACTCCAGAAATTTCGACCACCTGGGGTTTTAACGTGCACCCAAGTCTGAGCACACGGACTTACAACATTTGCGCCTCCATCGGAAATGCAGCCACCAAAGCTGGGATTCAAACCGGCGACCAGCGGGTCAGCAGCCCAGTACCTTAGCCCCTAAACCACCGCGGCGGGGCATTGGTCGAGCTCCGGGCTGGGATGTTTTCCTTAGTCGACCATGTATGAGAGCTGATATATATACGCTGTCGCAACGAGAAATATCAGTAAAACTGCCAAACATAGAAGCGTTTGCTAGCTGCCTCGTTTCTTGCGTGCGTTTCATTCTTCAAGCACCAAATTATGTGTTACCATCGCAAAGGCGTCATCAGTCACCAATACAAGTATCTTGGAATCATGATAACTAGTGACCAAGTTGGAATAACCACATTTCCAACATATGTAACTCCTCCTTCAAGAAACTGTGTATCCTCAGGCACAAACTAAAGCACACTTCTCATTATACTAAAATGCTAGCCTACACTTCACTCATTCGCCCGAAACTAGAATATGCAAGCATCGTATGGGATCCCTACACAAAAACTAACATAAACGCTCTAGAGATGATTTAACGCAGAGCAGTTAGGTTCATTTTTTTCTAAATAGAGAATAACTGACTCTCCCACTAGCCTAATGAAACAACATAATATCCAGACACTTCAGCTTCGAAGGAAAATACGCGGGCTAAAATTTCTCTACCAACTGAAAAACAACTCTCTCTCTGAACCCACGCGCGTATGTGACACCACTTGCAGCACGTCGAACACGGCATCGTGACGAATTTTCTTTAACACCATATAAGACCAGAACTAACCTTTTCAAATATTCTTTCTTTCCGCGCACCATAAACGATTGGAATAATCTGCATTTATCACAACCGATAGGCGCAGATTACATTGAACATATATCTACTTGATGTTTCGCCATTGTCATATTGATTAATCTTTCATTTCTTATTTTTAGTGTTCCTTTTTTGTATTTCAATTCTTTTTTTTTGTATTTCAAGTGTCTTGCGGGGGTATAGGCAAGTGTTTATGCGCATGCAATGTGTTCTTACTTCTGTTATTTCTTTCTGACGTTGTTTTCATTGATTATGTTTTTCGTATTTCTTCAGTGTACATCTTACTTAGTTGTGACTTTCTCCTTTCGTTTTTTTTGTGATTGCTGTTCATGTGTATATATATATATATATATATATTTATATTCATGTATTTGCCCTTCTGCTTGGACCCAAATAGGGTCTGCAGTATTGTATAAATAAATAAAAAAATCAATACGTTGGAAATAACGGTCATTATGGTATGCAAGCTTTTTCCTGTACGTGAAGTTATCGCACAGTTTCAATGGAAAGTTTTCTACGTCAAAAGGTGAAAGAAAGGTGGCCAGGTGACCCGATGAAAATCAAGTTGAGGATAGGCTTTCGATGAAGCAGCGCACAGAAGGAAACAAACACACACATACAAATGATGGAAACACAGGCGTGTTGTTTGTGTCCTTTATGTGTGTGTGTTTGCTTCTGTGCGCTGCTTCGGCGAAAGATCGTGGCTCATTGATTCGCCCATAATTACATAGCAAGCATGAGAATGGGAGTCTATTTTATTGTATATTGAATTTTCTAGGCTTAAAAACTTTGGACTGCGTGCCCGTATCGGTTCAGGCTTAAAAACTTTGGACTGCGTGCCCGTACAATAATATCTGCAGCCTTCAACCTATGCAACCCGCGCATGTAAAACAATGAGGAGTTGAAAAGTGTTCGAGGGCACCTTTAATAAACATTTGTGCTTCAATTACTCTTTGCAAGACACTATAGAAGTGACTCCATCAGTGCCAAATGAGCTCTTCTCTCATTCTGCCTCACAAATGCCTCCGCTCCCACCCTTGGATCTCTGAAAAAAAAATGCCTAGCAAGAATGCATCGAATTACCTGTTAACTATGCCCCAGCGACCCACTACGCCTGTCACAGATTACACTGCAGGGTGAAGTGGCTGCGTTGGTGAGCTCACTGAATATGTTAGACACTTTTATTTGGACGTACGAAACGAGCCCACGTACGCAGCACTGCCACGGAAGGTAACTGAGCATGTGCAGTACGTAACGTATCTATTTCAGAGATGCGTGCGTACGCCCGAAACAATGTGCTGCGCACGTAACGCTACGCTTACTACGTTACGCTCTCGTGAGACCGCTAAAAAACCACATTGAGAGTATATGGTGACAGCAGTGGCGTTCGACGCTGGCAGCAACATTGATGCTGTTTCAAGGCATTGTGCCTCACAATGAAAGACGGTGTTTTCATGCCAAACTGAATTCAAAATCCTGGTGATTCAGAAGAAATTGCCTGGCGTCTCACGAAAATTCTCAAGAATCGCTTTCAATAGCTTGTGTGCGGGAAGGCGTCTTTTTCTGCCAGGTCACTCGGCGAATGAACCCATAAATAAAAGAACAACTTTGTACGTATGCTCTAAGCCAAAATTCGGCAAAGTAGGACTAACTGCAGTCGTTAGACCAATGGACGAATGGTTCCTCCAACATGGACTAAATGCGTGACAGTGCGTGTCGTGCGCAAACGCCCGGCAATTAAGGGACCATAACGGCGCAGCGATTGCCTTCTGCCGATATTGCACTGCAGTGCTCGGTGCGGTCGGCGATCGCGAAAACAAGTTATATCGGCTATACGCCACTGTAAAATCTAAGCACTATGAAACGAATAGATGATTTTATGAGAGGCAAGTACAACGTGCAGTCAATGCACACAGCAAGCGCCCTCGTGTTTTTACCATGCCGGCACGGGCGGGCTGAAACCAAGTGAAAGTCTCCCCGAACAAGGGCAATGCCGATAACTCGCTTCAATGGGCTGAATTAGTTAGAACTACGAAGAGCACTGACAACGCTAATAAAAGTAAGCAGTTCGTCAGCGGTCGTGTACCCGCACAGTTACTGGCCACAATTTCAAAGCGATATGTAGAAAAAGTAGGCTTAGTACGTCATCGGTGTCAAGCTGGCTGCCGGCATGTGTGCATTGTCGGAACACGCGAAAGAAACGTCGCACACATTTTCTTTTGCAGAAAATATCATCTCCTGCATTAAAGCCCAAATTAATTTTATGTCTTTTGCTGCATGTAAAAATTGTTGTAAAACATCAAGCGTGAAGGTGATCGCGAATAATATTAATCATGCGGCCGGTGGTGTACAGCAAGTGACTTGCCAGCACGTTTAAAGAACCGTGCCTGTGAACGGTCTCGTCGCTGTGAGTATACAGATGTCTTCATCACTCCGTAAGACACCCCGAACATTGGACACCTACCTATTGTTCATCTTTGACTATAAAATAACGACGATGAAAATTTCACGCGAGACGCATGTTGCGATCGCTGGTGGTGGTTTCAGCTGTACTCCTCGTAAGCCTAGCGACGCCATCGGCAAGCCGACACGATATGGCATCGGCGGGGCGCCTGGCTGCTTCGCCGGATTTTCTGCATAAGCACCGCTGCTATGTTTGTGTTTCTGGACTCGTGCACCAGCACTGCAAATGCTGCTTCGGCCGACATGATTGAATGCCAGCTAATGATTCGTATTGTCTGACTGGAGGGATGTTGAAGATTAGATAGATCCATATTGAAAGATCGGTGCGCTTCGGTGCTACAAATTAGCCATGTAAATTTTCACGTTACGTTGGCAATGTTTATTGTTTCTTTTGAACTGAGTAAAAGTCGCCCACTGACACTACATGGGAAGTCAAAGTACCGTGCTCTATATATCCGATAGTTCTTTCTCTGTAGTGTAGCGCGGGCGGCAACTGTTTGCAGTATTTATGTATGTGTGTTGCAAGACCAATATACTGCGTTCTTCATTGCTGAATAAATTGGAATAAACAAAACGTATACTTCGCAAGTACAGGGTCATCATTTGCCATTTGTTCAGACGCTTCCACTGTTAGTCCCACTGGAACATTTTACTTGGGCCAACATTTAAACCAAGTGAAGTAAGTGCTAGGGCATAACAGTTGAACCCTTGCAGTTGCTCACGTAGTTAGTCCAAAATTGGTTCAAAATATGTGACAGCCAATTTAGTCCCCTAAGGGCCAATTTTATACCCACTTTAGTGCTTTTCAGCTTAGAGTGTAGTTTTATTCGTGGTGGAAAGTAACACGCTTTCGTCATTGTGCGAGAATTCACACCTTCAATGTGCTGGTAGTACATCGTAAGGTGATGAATACCTAGAACGCGACCACTTGCTGCGGCGTACGCTAAGCATTATTCACAGCAGCGCTACATAAAACGCTGGGGTCGATCATTGCGGCCGCGTTCGATCAGACACCGTTCTCATAATGTGCACCCTAGTTCCAAAACAGCAAAGGGGAACGTACACATTCAGTGCACCTAGGAACGATGCTAAATATCTACATACTGAACGCCATGGCCTGACTTGTGCGCAGGTAGCCCTTACCGTGGCAGTCGGCATGTTTTTTCGCAGATCACAAAGGCCACATTATCACTGGGACCTAGCATACTTCTAGCGTGGGTGGCACTAATAATCATTCCAAACCCTTGCATGTCAAATATGACTTATCTAGTTGAGTAAAACAAATCAAGGTACGGTAAACTAAAAGTGTTGTTGCACGTTTCACTTGCAGCGTGTGCAGCGTGATCTTCACAGCCTACGCATCGTCCCCGTACACCCAACTAAAAGTGTCTATTGCGGAACAACACGCGCCGCTCACCTGGCAAACACGGTGATACAAAGAACACGTAGCCGAAGCAAAGAGTTGCCCTTGACCACGGCGAACTCAGTGGTCTTATTGTTTGTTTGTTTGTATCCTTTAATTCATGGCTTGTACCCACTCTGGGGGATTGGCCAAGAGAACATATAGTCTCTTATGGACGATAACTGCATTATTGCTTACAGTGAAAAAAAAGGGGGGGAGTTGTATAGTGAATTGTTAAAAAAAGAAAGAAACCAAAGATTTAGATTGTGAGAAAAAAGAATCAACAACAAAGTAGACACTAATTGCTACAACTTCATTTTTGGAGCCGACCAGACAGCTGGTTTTGCCAAACACGATTAATTTGGTATGTCACGGGTTTATCCAGAATTGAAAATTCTGGATAAATATCCAGAAGTTACGACATGAGCCAAAATAATGTTCAATAGTTTCTGATTCTTCCCAGAACGGACAAAGGGGGGAAAGTGTCAGACCAGCTCTGTGTAAAAAAAATTAATTGGGGGACGCGGCACCGGAATCCGGAGATTATAATTTCAAGTTTTTTTGACGGACTCTACTGGGCTTTCCATGGAAATTTGAGGTGCTGATAATCTGTCAATTGTGTAATATTTTCTAAACTATTTGTAAAAATAGCGAATTTCCTATATCTAACCCCTGATAAGTATTCTAACTCGGGAAGTACTGAAATTACTGGTCCATCGAGTGTAGCTCGTGCCAAAGCATCTGCCAATTAATTTAATTGTAAACCGCAGTGACCTGGGACCCACACTAATTTGAGGAGTTTTAAATGCGGCGGTGCTAATGTGTGGCACGCTGCTAGGGCACGAGATTGTTTAGAGGTTGTCAGAGCTGCACACACCGAAAGTGAGTCTGTTAGGATGATTGCACTGGTCTTGGTCATAGGAATTTTACGAACAGCTAAAATAATAGCTACTAGCTCGGCTTCAAATATAGGAGTGAAATCTGGAAGCCTTATTGAAAAAGACCAGCCGAGGAAGTCAGACGCAATTCCTACGCCTGCCTTTTCATTGCTGACAGAAGCATCTGTAGCTATTACATTTTTTGTTTCTGCATGTACCAAGTAATCGTTTAATGTAATAGTCAAAAATCTAAGAGATTGCAACTTGGCTTGTGGGGGGAAGATTTCATCGTACTCTATTCTAATGTTGATGGTTGAGGAATTAGTTTCAATTACTGTGCTAATGTCTACATTTATGCAATCCAGTTTCTTTTTAACGAAAATTATCTGAGGGGTATTAAATCGAGGCCAATGTGCAAGAAAGAAAGAGTCAGGGTCGCTGATAAATGCGTACTCTGATCTTCGCGCCGGTAAACTGTAGAACTTTAGGAAGGTTTGAACCGTTAGAATGCGGAATCGACAGAGGAGTGTTGGCAATCGCGCTTCTTGATACAATATATTATTCGCCATGAACCTGGGAAGTCCCAGGCATATTCGCAGGGCTTCTCGCTCTAACATTACTAGCGGTTTAATTTTATAACCAGCGGCCCCCGAGAATAAAACACACCCTAATTCCAATATTGGTTGCACATACATTTTATATATCATTAACATTGTGTGTCTGTGCAGCCCATATTTTCTGTTGCTTAACCTGCGTAATAAACCTAACGCCCGTTGTGCCTTTGGAGTTATAAATTCAATGTGTGGGCTCCAATTTAGCTTTTCATTATAAATCATTCCTAAGTACTTGACTGATTCAACTTGTGGAATAGGTTCCCGATTATACAATACAAAAATTTTAACTGTATCTGCTATAGGAAACACCAAGAGCGCACTTTTACTGATGTTTAATGACAATGAAATGGATTGCAACCAAATTTCTAGTGTATTAATATATCTTTGCAGTTTTTGATGTAGTGAGTAAATGTCGCTCTCGGCAGCGAAGAACGCGATATCATCTGCATAAATGTAGACACTGATATCCTGAACCATTGGAATAGAGCTCATGATTATATTGAATAATGCTGGAGATCAGGCAGGAGTGATGCTGATGCTGATGACCTTTGATGGTGGCGCTTACCCACAAAGGGGGATGGGCCAAGAACCGGGCGGCAGGATACTTAAATGAAACTAAACTGAAAATGAAGCCAATCTGAAAAAGTAGCTTAAAATAATACTACCAAAAAACAAAAATGTGTGCTGAGCAAGCGGTCAAACCATCTTTTGTTTTTTAAAGACATAACTACGAATTATAAAATAAAGATCTGAAAAGGTCTAGCATGGTAATCTTTTAGTTCCGTTGATGTAATCAAACACAGTGGAGCATACATCCCTGTGGCAGTAACCAAATGAAGTTCCGCCAAGTGATAAAATTACTGGTAAATTTACTTGTATTCCTAGCTTTTGTAATGGGGCTGCTAAAAATCTTTTTCTCTGATAAGAATAACGATGACAGAATAAAAAGAAATGTTCAATTGTTTCAATTTCGTTGCACCAAATGCATAGCGGTGACGCCTTGAGCTGAGCTTTATTAAGATAATAATTTAGTTGTGGAACTGCACAGCGCAATCTGGTATAAGTGACCTCTAACTGGCGAGATACACACTACTGTTTATTCCAGCAATAGCTCAAATGCTCGAAATCTTTAAATTTATCCAAATTACCGTTTCCCCATTGCAGGCAAGCATTTCGGAACCTTAGCGCGGTTACGTAAGCCGTATCTGGCAAAACTGGGATGGTGGGCCCACCCAGGGATACTGCTGCTAAAGAGTCCGCCATTTCGTTCAAATATAATCCGCGGTGGCCTGGTACCCATAGAAAATGCAGTTTTTTTACGTTTTTCGGTACTAAATGATGAAACGTATTCATCAGCTCTGAATTTACTGCCGTAGAAAGTGCATTACAAACTGATAACGAATCTGTAATGATAACTGCTAATGATTCGCTTGAGGGTAATTTGCGTAAGGCAAGAACAATGGCCAATAATTCTGCCATGAATACCGGGGTATAATCTGGGAGTCGAATCGAAAAAGACCAGTCCAAAGAAGGAGAGAAGATGCCAACCCCAGCCTTTTCTTTTGACACAGATGCATCAGTCGCTATGATATTGCTTATCTCTAGGTGGGCTAGATAATCAGCTAACTGGTCATTTAAATACCTATATGCCAATTGTTTCGCGTTATGAGGAAATATATCATCGAATTGTATGCTAAGCATTGACTTTAGGTTATGTATTGGACCAATATGTCTAATTTTTACATTCAGTTGCTTTAGTAGCGCTTGTGCAAATACTATTTGCAGGGTGTGTAGTCGCGACCAATGGGTTTCGAAAAATAAAGTCGGTTCTTGAATGAAAGCGTAAAATGAGAGTCTTTGGTGTGAACTGTATATCTTCAAGAATGCTTGCACAGTAAGAATTTTAAACCTATTTAGCAGAGAAGGTAGGCGAGCTTCCATATACAACACGTTATTTGCAACAAACTTTGGTAGACCCAGACACAAAGGCAGGAGTGCGTGCATATATATACATTTGTTTTTCTCCTCTTCTTCTTTTTGTTCTCCGCACATGGCACACACGCTTAAGAGTGTATTGACCGAGTAGAAGGTGAAGTATTGCAATAATTACACAATTTCTTTAATTATTTATTTAGTCAATACTGACGACTTCTATGCGAATTCCTAGGCAGGAGTGCGTGCATATATATACATTCGTTTTTCCAATACAATGCAAGAAAACAATAAAAAAAGGCTTATAGCAAGAACAAAGCGTCGAGGGGAAAATTTATAACTTTTCTGACTTGCGTGAAAACTAGCGAATGGAAAATTGACACAATGAGCAAAAATGCGCACAAAGTAACATACAAATGAGCTAGCACCTAACGTAGCAAAGCAATGCAACGAATGCACACATAATTTAGATGCAGTGCCAGTAATATTATTATTATCAACAAATTCAATCAAACGATGGCAGGCAGATTCGCTATCGCATTCATGAATGAAGAAACAGCTGTGGTTGATGCAGCTTCATGGGGCAATGCGTTCCAACTACGTAGCGTTCGAGGAAAGAATGATTTTTGCAAAGTAGTTCTTCTGGATGAAAATTTTTGAACTTTTTTGTTATGATGCGACCATGTTATTTGAGATTTTGATGGCTCAATACGTTTGCCACTGTCATATTTTTTTAAACATTGTGATGGTGCTGATAAAGTATTTTCAGTCTTTCACAGGCACGACTGGGCTATAATGTTTCCGAGTTGGAGCATTCCAGGAGGGATGAAGGGGACGGGCCTCTGCTGTAAGCATTGTAAATAAATTTCACGGATTTTTGATTGATTATTATGTGGGGTTTAATATCCCAAAACCACCATATGATGAGAGACACCGTAGTGGAGGGCTCCGGAAATTTCGACCTCCTGTGGTTCTTTAACGTGCACCCGAATCTGAGCATATGGGCCTACAACATTTCCGCCTCCATCGGCGGAAACGAGAGATATAATGTTATTGGTAATAGGATAGGTGAAAGGCAAGAAACATTTTTACGTGTAATTGTCATTGATACAGTTTCTTTATTTACGTTCATCTGCCACGTGGAAGAACATGAGTGTATCGTATCCAGGGATTTGTTTAAAGGAACACTTTAGGCAACTAATAGGTCGACGTTGATTGTTGAAATAGTGGTCTAAAAACATCTTAGTATTATATTTGTGTCAAGAAAGAGCCTATATTCCCATAAAACCACATTTTAGTGGTCCGTATTAGGTTAGCGCACTTCAAATTACCCGCCTCAAGAAGCGGACTGACCGGACCGACTCACGTCACTTTGCTGCGCACAACGTTGCACGGCTTTACTGCGATAGTAGCAGCATACCGAAAGCAGTGGGAGCCACAGCAGCAACAACGGCCATTGGTTAAGTTGCCGCCATTGGCTTCGAGACTGCACACGTTTTTGGTTCAAATGCACCCCACTTCATGGCATTACATGTTCCATGTGACCACGCGAAAATTGTATTTTTGAACACTTGAGCTATTCCTCATAAAAACGTCTGGCGGTTCTCTTTTTTCTTAATCAAACAGAAACGAACAAGCAGCATTTTATTGCGTCTCTTGATGCACGGGAGATTCTTCATTTAGTGCAGCTAGGTCGAATACTAGTGACTATTTGTAGGCGGTCCATTTGATGTCATCGGAATCATTTTGAATATGTCCTACTGCGGCGCATGTGTTCTTGTGCATTTACCTTAATTTCTCGGTGAGTAGGGCACTGTTGATAATCTTGTCGGTTTAGATGTTCTACAGGTTGGCATACATTGAGCTTTAACTGTCACGTAAATTGTTATTCGACTTTACTTTCCCTTAAGGGTTCTCTGGTCGTAAGGCTTATGAATGCAATGGTAAAGGGTGCAGTCATGTACAAAAAGTCTTATTTTACGGGTACTTCACAGAGTATAACATCAATAAAAGCAAAAGCACAAGTGGGCCAAGAATGGAGCTTTGCGGTATTCCAGTGTTGATTGCATGGTGTTAGAGCGGAGCTTACGTCCTCTACGGAAAGAATTTGTTACCTATGGGAAAGCGGTGCCCGAATCTATGCTAGTAAAGAATCATTTTTGAGGATTTGTTTTAATTTTATAAGCAACTTCTGATAGGAAACGCGACCGAATGCGTTTTCGAAATCAAAGATTATCAAGTCACTTTGACTATGAATATCTAAGGCGCCAGCGAGGTGGATAGTAGTCTGAAGCAGTTGTGTCGTAGTTGAGAGCCCTTTCCAGAAACTAGGCGGTCGTATTATGTTATTCTTAGGTACACTAGACAACTATTGTAATTCGTTGCTTACTGGAAGAAGCAAATAATGTTATGCGTGCCAAATTCAGTAGGAGACGCTTTTAATCACAGTGATATAGTCCTGAACGGAAAAGAGAACATACCTGTTGCTGTACCCCTAAGCAGTTGCCCCAAATGAAAGAAGGGCATGGTCTGATAGTTCGAGGCCCAGTTTTCGGAAAGAAGGTACTGGTATGCTCTTCATACGTGAGTTTAATCAGCGACAAGGTATAAAATACGACCACTCGTTTCATCCTGATTACAAAAAAGACATAAAGAGTAATTCAGTAAAGCTTATCCACGGATGTAAAAATTGAGGGAGATAACGCAGGAACATACTTCGTGATGGCAACTTCCAACACCCTTCAACTAGCCAGATTACTGGGCCAGGGAAATAAAAGGTGTTTGTAATCCGGAGAAGTAGTCAGGGCTGAATCTAACATACAGTGCCTGATTGTATGTGTGTGAAATCGTACCATCGTGACGGGAGCTGTTAAGAAAAAAAAATTATTGGCGCGGAGAGTTAAATTTCTGCAAGAAAATCAGCCACTTCGTTGTAAAATAGACCCTTGTGAACAAAAACCCACATGAAATAATACACTCAAGATCAAATTGAACTAGTAACTGAAAAAGTTTCAGTATAGGCGTGTCTCCAGATATGCAAAGAGTAGAGCACACAGACAGAGTCAATTATTACTCTCTTTACTTGCTGTCGAAATAGTTAGCCTGCGTAAAGCTATTACTAGTGCCATGAGTTCAGCATTATAGACAGGAATAAAAATATGCTTGTTTTTGTTTCAGTTCTACTTCCTGCCTATCACGCAAGGCATCTGTCTAGGCTCAAAACTGTGAAAACCCACATGCCTGCCAATGATGGTGCCATTTTGAATCATCTCGCAACTGAACTTGCTGTATTTTCTGACGGTGATTCCTCACTGCTTTGGTCGACCTTCAAAATATTTGTCAATACTGCATCGATCATTTGGTACCAAGTAAAGTTAAAAAATGCCCAAACATACTCATAGATGAACAGGCACATTATTCACCTAAAACGTAAAGATAAGCATTTGAGAAAATGGGCGCCTTCTTCGCATTCATTACATGAAGTTCGTACAGAGCTCTATGAGGCCGTTCATACGGTGGATAAGGGTTACTTCAACACGAGCCTACCCAACTTTATCGAAGACGATTCACGCAAGTACTGAAATTATATTAAAAACCAGAAGGTGCCAGTACATAAAATTTTACATAATAATATAAATACTTGATGACCCTAAGGTTGTCACCCACCATTTCAATAACCCATTTCCTTGTGTGTTTTCTGTTACTGCTGAGAATCGTGTCGCTGGCTCTTCGTTGAATTCTTTCGATGTTGGTCTTGTGTCTTATGAAGGAATTTTTATATTCTACTGAAATTGAAGCTAAAATCACCACCTGAACCGGATTGAATACCTAACGCATTTCTTCGCCGATATGCTGACCTTCTAGCCTAGTTTCTTGTAATAATAGCTTAATCATCTTCAAAAACCCCTTACATTCCTTATGACTCGAGGATAGGGTTCCCATACTAAAAAGGGTGATCCGTTGTCAGTTTTAAATTACCTTCTATTAAGTAGTTTTGTTCGTGTTGCAAACTCAAGGAGCGTATTGTGGCTACCTGCATAACTAATTTTTAGACGACAATAGCACACTGTCCCCCACTAAATAGATTTTACAAAAAATGGTCTACCATTAGTTAACTGGTTTCTGCTGTTCGTTTGTGAGCATCGATTCTTGACAGGGGTGGTCAGGTCGACATGATCTTCTTAGCATACAGTAAAGCGTTTGACCACATTCCTAATGATTAAAATAGTTCAAAAACTGCATATGATTGGCCTTCCCATTTTTTTGTTTAATGGGTTTCCACCTATTTGAGCAACCACAAACAACAAATACACGGGAAAACACATCCGGTATTATCAGCGGTGCCCCAGGACTGCTTAGTGGGGCCCCTACGTTCCTGCTTTAAATACATGACTTAGTCTCAGTTTTCAAGGAACCAATACATATAGGCTTATTTCCAGACGATTGCGTTTTATACAACCATATTCAATTCACAGACGATAAACGCGCGCTTAACGTAGCCTTCAGTAAAATCCTTACATTGTGTGATGAATGAGGCATGGAGCTTAACGCTGATGAGACTGTATTTCTCATCACAAAAAGACTTCACTCACTTAATATTTTGTCTTCCATTGCTTCGAAAGTATTACCTGAGGTCTGCGAAAATAAGAACGGAGGTGTCACTCTAATAAATACTTTAAGTTGCGTGGGCGTGCAAGCACCTTCTGTAAAGTCGTTTGCGCCTCGGTGCGCACGCGTTTTACGCATAAGCCACATTTTGAGCTCACAACTACCGAGCGGTAGGTGGCGTTGTGCTCACGAGTGTTTATGACTACCATCGTCATCATGGTTAGAATGGTGGCGCCAGCAGTGACACCTGGCGGAAAGCCTTTGTGGCGGCACAGGAGAGAAGAACGGGCCTCTTTGGCTGGTGGCGGCTCGTCACACTCATGCGCATTCTTAAACGCTCTATTTCGCCAGAACCAATCTATTTGAATTCTCATTCCGCCAACAATTTTTTATTGGAATGATCTGTCCCCTGACCAAGCGCAGTCGAGTGCCTCCTCCTAGGTTACTTTGTGAACAGTCTATTTTTCCTGGTATAATAAAAATTCGTTCCATTTCCTTTGTTTAATAGGTTTTGGGGCTTTTACTACATTCACACGCATTCATTTGTATTGCCTTTTCACAACCTGTATTTCTTTCATTTCTTTCAGATTCTGTTAAAAGTATTGCTTGTTCTCTTCTCTTTTTTTCCCAATATTTGATGTTTTTGTATTTTCACTCCTGCTTGGGCCATGCCGCCTCCTGTATTTCTGTAATTAAATAAAAATAAAAATCAAGTGATCGTAAGGAAAAAAAAGACCAGTCCAGTTCACGGCAAAGTATTCTGAAGCCATCTTTTTCATCCGATTGTGAGGCATCCGTTGCACTAACCTCCTTGCATAGTACTTAGATGCTCTTGCAACAAGCAATTTAAAATGCCAGAAAGTAATAGATTCACGTGATTCGAAAGATATCGTGGTAAATCATTTCTACAGAAACGTTTCGCGTGAAACAGGAAGCGAATCACAAATCTGTACACGTAGCTAATCAAGTAAGGATGTAACAAATATAACTAGCAGTTAATAAAAAATCGGCCAATGAGCAGAGAAAAGTAAGTCATATTTGCAAATAAAAACTAATTGGACATGGCTAAAGGTCACTTTGTGTATTCTTAAAGAAGTCTGCACCATAATAATGTTAAAGTGGCATTCGCGCTTCTAAGCAAAGCACCGTATTTGCGACAAACTTCGGTATAGTCCTAAGCGTAGTCGTAAAGCTTCTCTTTCCAATACAACTAGCGGTCAAATCATGAAGGCTGGCGCAAAAGAAAAAAGGACACAACCGAACATCAACACCAGATGGACGTACAATTTATAAGTAATGAAAAGCGTCTTCTTTTTCATTCCCGATGTACGCCTGCTAAGCCTCCACAAAAAAACCTTTGTGCGTATTCCTTTTGTCGCGGCGCGTTCAGTGTGAGGGCGCCAATTCACATGTTCATTAAAAATAGCCCCAGGTATTTTAGGAAAGAAGAGTAAACTAGAAGGCTCGTTTCATTTGTCAGCAACAGTTTCCTTGAGAACTGACAGACAATTATGACAAGGATGGTATAGGGGAAAAACACAAGTAAGTGTGACGTAAATGTGTAGAAATAAATGCGGATGAAAAGATAACTTACCGTGGACAGCACCCGAACCTGCGACCTTTCAATAACGCCGAAATACGAACAGCCTTCGAAACGGCAACAGGTGGCGCTGACTGAAGCGTCCACGTTTATTGCGCGTACACACTCAATAAAGTAGATGGTGGCAGCTCAGTTGGTAGAGTATTGATCACGTTATTCAAAGGTCGAATGTTCGGGCCCTGCACACGGCAAGTTATATTTCTTTTCATCCACTTTTCTTTATTCACATTTACAATATAATTACTTGTAATATTGTTACGGGAAGGCGACTGACTCAGAGAGGTAGTCACTGATCACCGATGTATTTACAGCCAGTTAGGCAAGCAGCGCCAGCCACACAGATTAGCTCGTGCCAGTCTATCTGCTTCGTCTTCTTCAGCTCCATGCACTGGCACGTAGCATCACCCCCGGCGGCGGAGGCACCGTCCCGGTGCTTTAAAGGTCGTTATCTGACGCATTATTGTAGGGCTTGATTCGCGAGACGTGTACGATATCACTGGGCCGCATAGTAGATGATGATGGACAGATGGGGCTGATCTCGAAGGTGACAGATGTTACCTGACGCAATATACGGTAGGGTCCCGTGTAATGAGACAGAAGTTTTTCGGATAGGCCCAGCCGACGATGAGGGGACCAGAGTAAAACGAGGGTACCGGGAGCGAAATGTACGTCTCTACGTTCCGCATCGTACCGACGGCATTGGTTGGTTTGCGACGCCATCAGCCGAGCGCGAGCGAGCTGACGGGCATGATCGGCTCACGCAATTGCGTCGCGGGCATACTAGCTGGTGGACGAGGTGTGAGCTGAGATGACTGTGTCCAGTGGTAAAGTCGGGTCTCTTCCGTACAATAAGTAGAACGGCGAAAAGCCCGCTGTGTCGTGACGGGATGAATTATACGCGAAAGTTACGTAGGGTAAGGCAAGGTCCCAGTCTCGGTGGTCGGGCGACACGTACATAGCGAGCATATTTGTTAAATTGCGGTTAAATCGTTCCGTGAGGCCGTTTGTTTGAGGGTGGTAAGCGGTTGTCAGTGTGTGTTGCGTGCAACAAGAACGCAGAATGTCGGCGATGACTTGGGATAGAAATGTACGGCCACGGTCTGTGAGATGCTGTCTCGGCGCACCATGAATCAATATAACGTCCCGTAACAAGAAGTCAGCGACATCGGTTGCACAGCTGGTCGGTAGAGCTCGCGTAATAGCGTAGCGTGTAGCGTAGTCTGTGATAACGGCTATCCATTTGTTTCCCAATGTTGATGTGGGAAAAGGACCAAGCAGGTCTAACCCAACACGATAAAATGGTTCCGCGGGTATGTCAATCGGTTGAAGATGGCCAGCGGGTAGCAGCGACGGTGTCTTACGACGTTGGCATAGGTCACATGTGGCGACGTATTGGCGTACCGAACGAGCAAGGCCTGGTCTGAAAAACGGCGCCGGACGCGCTCGTACGTGCGGGATACGCCAAGGTGTCCAGCCGTGGGAGCGTCGTGAAGTTCGGTGAGAACACAGCGGCGCAAATGCTTAGGCTCAACAATGAGAAGGTTGGGCCCATCTAGTCGGAAATTGCGACGGTATAGCACACCCTTTTGAATGACAAAGTAGCGGATGGAAGCATCATTTGTGGAGGATTCCATACGGCTGATGATGTCAAGCAGCTCTGGATCACGCTTCTGTTCTTCCCCAATATTAAGGAAGTCGGACACTGACAAGATAGAGTTCTCCGTGGGCTCGTCAGTGTCCTCAGGATCGTCGACAGGGTACCGGGAGAGGCAATCGGCATCACGGTGTAGGTGGCCAGATTTGTAGACCACCGAATAGGAAAACTCTTGCAGGCGCAAAGCCTAGCGACCAAGGCGGCCTGATGGATCTTTCAGAGAGTTCAGCCAGCAGAGTGCGTGGTGGTCGGTAACTACCGAAAATGGGCATCCGTATAGATAAGGTCGAAATTTCGCCACCGCCCATACGGGAGCCAAGCACTCACGCTCTGTTATCGAATAGTTACGTTCAGGGGCGGATAGGAGGCGGCTGGCATATGCAATAACGCAATCATGGCCATGTTGTTTCTGAGCCAGCACTGCACCAATGCCATGCCCACTAGCATTTGTACAGATTTCCGTAGGGGCAGCAGGGTTGAAGTGTGCCAGAATCAGAGGGGTAGTGAGAAGAGCGACGAGAGTCGAGAACGCAGAAGCCTCTTCGGAGCCCCATGAAAACGGGACTTCTTTCTTGAGGAGCTGCGTAAGTGGCCTCGCTATGTGCGCAAAATTTTTCACGAAGAGTCGGAAGTAGGAGCATAGTCCGATAAAGCTGCGTACATCCTTTGCAGATCGCGGTACAGGTGAGTTTTTGACGGCGCTGATTTTGGCCGGGTCTGGTTGTACACCGTTGGCGTTTACTAAATGGCCAAGCACTGTGATTTGATGGCGTCCAAAGTGACATTTGGACGAATTGAGCTGCAGGCCAGCGTGACGGAAGATTCCCAGGATGGCTGAGAGGCGCTCTATGTAAGTTTCAAATGTGTGTGAAAAGACGATGACGTCGTCCAAGTAGCACAAACAGGTGGACCATTTGAATCCTCTGAGCAGGGAGTCCATCATTCGTTCGAAGGTGGCTGGAGCGTTACAAAGGCCGAAGGGCATGACCTTGAACTGATATAGGCCATCGGGGGGTGATGAATGCTGTCTTTTCACGGTCTATTTAATCTACCTCTATCTGCCACTAGCCGGAACGAAGGTCTATGGAGGAAAAATAGTGCGACCCTTAGAGGCAATCAAGCGCATCATCTATTCGAGGCAGAGGGTAGACGTCGTTTTTGGTAATTTTGTTTAGGTGTCGATAATCCACACAGAAACGCCATGCACCGTCTTTCTTGCGGACTAGCACTACAGGAGAAGCCCAAGGACTGCAAGATGGCTCAATGATGTCCTTGGCGAGCATTTTGTCGACCTCACTTTGGATAATGTGACGCTCGGCCGCCGACACCCGATATGGACGCCTATGAATAGGATGCTTATTACCAGTGTTTATGCGGTGGCTCATACCGGTAGCTTTCCCCAACGGCCGACCGCTGATGTCAAAAACGTCGATGTAGGACAGCAGAACCCGGTGGAGCTCATCAGTCTGCTGCGGCGTTAAGTTGGAAGCGATCATCGAAGTAATAGCGCTGTCGGAGCAAGTGGCAGTCTGATGTTGAGCGTGGGGGTCAGAAGGGGCGGCCATCGCGAAAACATCTACCGCATTGTCTTCTGAGGTGCAGAGCAACGCCAAAGAGATTCCTTGTGGCAAAACTTGAGGTGTCAAGCTAAAGTTGACAACTGGGAGGCACGTAGAATTTCCTACGACGGACAGAATGGTGTGCGTAATGCCGCCTTTTCATCTGTGTTTACGAATGAATCTGACCCCGTTGAAACAGAATTAGTCTCTGTTAATCTGCCTGAAATGCCACCCTTTAACATAGGTTTCAATGGTATCCTGTCTTTAATAGAAAAAATGAAACTGTAATCCTCGGCGGGTACCGACGAAATTACATCCAAGCTGTTAAAGAACACAAAGCACATATCAGCCGAGTTTTTGTTTTTGCTGTTTTCCCAGTCACTTTCCTCAGGTATTCTGCCTCTCGACTGGAAGTGTGGGAAGGTCATTCCGGTTCACATTGGCTTATGACCATTGGCTTATGACCCTTAATCCTAACAAATGCAAATTAGTTTCCTTCCACCGCCGCGAAAACCCACTCCAATTTTCCTATGAAATTGCTAACATGCCAGTCGAAACAGCCGTATTTTATAAGTATCTTGGTGTAACATAAACCCCTGATCTTTCCTGACGAACGCATATCACTAACATGATTTCATCAGCCAACCGATCATTAGGATTTCTAAAACGTCACCTACGTCACTCACCGTATCACGTTCGTCTTGTGGCCTATCAGTCGCTAATCCGGTCCAAACTAGAATACGCATCACCCATCTGGAGCCCCCACCAAGTTTATCTGATCAGCGCTATCGAAGCAGTTCAAAGTCGTGCCGCTCGCTTCATTCATTCTTCTTATTCTTACGATGTCAGTGTTTCATCCCTTAAAAATGAATCCGGTCTATTAAGTCTTTCCCTTCGCCGCAGAATTGCTACGTTGTCACTGTACCACAAGTTGTATCACAGCTCACTCCACCAACCACCTTACATCGCTCCCGCCGCACGCATTTCTCCCCGCACTGGCCACCCACTTCAAGTCTTCCGACCCCGATCTGGCACCTCAACATTTTCTGCATCATTTCTCTGCCGCGCCGCCAAAGAATGAAATGACCTTCCCCACGATGTTGTTTCAATCACCTGTCCATCACGTTTTATTCAAAGTGTGTCAATGCATCTGCAATGTTAACCTGTGGCTTTGGTATCTTTGTTTTACAACCCACCCCTTATGTAGCACCCCCCCTGTGGGGTCTTTAAGGAAATAAAGTGAAAGTGAAAGTGAAAGTGCGTTAATGTAATGCCACGGCTTATGAGAACATCGGTGATAGGGGTCAGAACATAGTCACCGTCGGGAACTGGTGGTATTGAGACGAGCTCTATGTAGGTCAGTGTCTGTGGAGGGAGGCGTGCGTGTCCCGTTGTGCAGAGGCGACTTGGCCATTGTGTAAGAGGTTCTGTTGCGGGCAAGTGTAAACGGAGCGTACTGGTCGAACAGTCTATGAGGGCAGAATGCGCGTACAGGAAGTCGAGGCCTAAGATTACGTCGTGGGGGCATTTATCAAGGACGGTGAAGAGAACAACTGTGTGTCGATCCGCAATGCTCACACGAGTGGAGCACATTCCAATGATAGATGCTATTCCACCATCCGCAACACGGACGAACTGAGTGGTCGCAGGTGTGAGAACCTTCTTGAGCTTGCGGTGAAAATCACTCGTCATCACGGAAAGTTGGGCGCCGGTGTCGACAAGAGCAGTGACATGTACGCCGTCTACTTGTACATCTATGAGGTTCCGTTTTGTCGGTATCGTCCACAGAGGATTTTCGGTCAGTCCGAGCGATGCAACGCCACCTCCGGGGGCTGCAACGCTTAGTTTTCCGTCGGAAAACCTCGTGGGAAGGCGGGGGAAGATGGTCGGCGGGGCTGTGTAGAACGAGACTGGCGACGCTGGGGGGACGGAGAGCGGGAGTAGCGGTGTTCAGAAGCAGGTTCCTGGGCAAAATGGTCGCGGCTGGTCTCATGGCGATAGGCAGGACGTGCATAGAAGGGACGAGAGGACGGTTGTGCAGGAGGACCCCAGCGACTTCTGCAATGGCGAGAAATGTGCCCGATTCTGTGACACGAGAAGCATATCGGCTTGTCATCGTGTGTTCGCCATGCGGACGGATTACGGAACGTTGAGGAAGAGCCGGTCGGGAAGGGACGTGCAGGTGTGTATCGGGGCTGGTAGTCGGTGCGGGGAGGCGGTGAGATAGAGTGAATTCCCAAGCTGGCGATTTCCTGCCGGACGACTGCTTGAATGAGAGGCAACGTATTTGGCGGAGAGGGGTCAGGGGACGTTGGTCCCACCTTAGCTGGAGCAGCCGCTTCAAGCACCCGCCTGACGATTCGCGTCAAGTTGTCACAGGTGTCTGGTGGATGATATGTGTCGAGACACGAGGACGTCGCAGTGGTGTTCGGGAGGCGCTGGAACTGATGGGAGACGCATCTGCTTTTAGCTTGTTGGAACCGGCGGCATTCTTGAATGATCGCATCAACAGATGACACATTGTTGAATACCAACAAGTTGAACGCATCGTCGGCGATACCCTTTAGGATATGGGCAACTTTTTCAGGTTCAGACATGTTTTCGTCAGCTTGGCGGCATAGTGAAAGGACAGCCTGAATATAACCGATGTAGGGCTCCGTGGAAGATTGTGCGCGAGTCGACAACTCATTTTTCGCAGCTTCACGACGACCAGAGTTGTTGCCCAAAAGCTCACGGATCTTTACCTTGAAGCTGTCCCAGCTTGTTATGTCATGCTCGTGGTTATCAAACCAAACACGAGGGGTTCCGTTGAGATAAAAGATGACGTTTGCGAGCATAAGAGTGGGATCCCACCTGTAAGTGGTGCTGACGCGTTCGTAGAGGCGTAGCCACTGGTCGACGTCGGAACCCTCGCTGCCCGAGAACATACCGGGGTCTTTGAGCGCGGGAAGCGTCACGAAAGTTGTTGCGGGCGCTGGGTTGACAAGTCGGGCAGAAGGGGGAGCGACCGGAGAGAATGTAGCCGAGTCTTGAGTGGTCATGTGGTTAGCCGCGAGGTAGCGTCCGCTTCGGAGTTCCGTGGCGAAGACGGGGATCGCACAACTCCACCAAATATGTTACGGGAAGAAGACTGACTCAGAGGGGTAGTCACCGATCACCGATGTATTTACAGCCGGTTAGGCGAGCAGCGCCAGCCACACAGATTAGCTCATGCCAGTCTATCTGCTTTGTCTTCTTCAGCTCCATGCACTGGCACGTAGCAATATTATCCCCTATACTTCCCCTAATATAATTGTCTCTCAGCTCACTCTAATATTTTTGCAAGGTATTTTAATGGTTCTACTTGCTGAATATATTGAAGCTTATAACTAATAGGTATGCCCAAGTGGTCTTAAACAGGGAATGCAAGAATAGAAGACTTACTATTACTGAGGTTCAGATGAAAACCATTCAGCCAGTTTTCCACCTTCTTCAAGTATGTTTGCAAAATATTGTGAAGATCACATCATTGGCCAAAGCAAAAAAAGCAATGTGATCAGACTAAACATCAGTTTTCACATCTGGTTGAACAGTGATAGTAATCAACAAGATGGTAAATATTGCGATAGAATGTACGGAGCTCTGAGGCACACTACGGTTTTGTTTGCGCTTGCAAGAAGAGAAGTGTCTTGAAAACAATAAAATTGTTTTCTTCTGAGTGAACAGTTCTTTTCTTTCTCCCTTCTCGTGTCTTCCAGCGGCAATGCTGAATTTTAATGGCATTTGTTACTCGGAAAAAATGGTTTGTGATGATCGTTGAAAGGCGAACTCAAAGTAATATTCAATCATTCAATCAACAATTGATTTATTTGCCATGCCCTGGAGGAAATTCAGGATATTTCTGCAGGCGCACGCAAAAGTAAAAAAATAAAACTAGACAATACAGTCTAAAAAAATAAGAAATTAAAAGCTAAAACACACAGACAAAAAGAAATCAGCGCGAATTATGAACAATAAAGGCAAGGGGAGAATCATGAAATGGCAGCAAAAAATAAAGCGAAATATACACAACTATTCGGAAGGATTCCTGAATAAAATGGCCAGGCTTGCTCGGAACCCGCAGCACAGTTACAGCAAAAGCATAGAGCCTTTTCTGAATACTCTTTGAGTAAATGTGAGAAGCACACGTGCTTTGTACCCACTACGCAATAATTCATAATTTCTGTGCAGTGGGCCGGCATTCACTGCGCTATTCTTCGTCAATCTTCAGCGAAGCGTGGTATCCACTAATGAAGCTTACGCCTGATATGGGTATCTGCCATGGGTAGTAGATGGTGAAGAACAAGCTTTTGAAATTTTTTTCATAAATGCAGTTACTGTCTATAGGATACTGCATGTTTTCTTGGCCAATCCCTCAGAGTGTTTATGCGCCATGGATTCCAGGCTACCAACAAACAAACAAACAAAACAATCAATCAAACAAACAAATAATGTGTTGCAGCATTGGACGACCCATCCGTTACGCGATTCACATTTCAGGATGCCTGGATGTTTCTTAGATGTTCTGAAACACTTTATTGCTCATATTAACTCAATTTCTTTCCCATCATCAAGCATGCTTGAGGCAAGTTCTTTACGAGTTTCAAGCACCATCGTGGCCCAGGGGCTCTCCGGCGGAGTGGTTGAGCAGTCGAGTCGGGCCGCGGTAACAGGAACACTGTAACGAAAAATGGCGAGTAGCGTTTCATTCTGCCTAATCTACCCAGTGAATGCTCTGTTTTCAACACTATTTGCATGCATTGTGATGCATGAGCAAAGCCTTTTCGAGTGGAAGACTTCAGAGATACATTCGACTCCCTGCGTATACTCCCTAAAGTGGTCGCTTTGAGTGCCTACCAGTTGAACCACGTGTGGGCAGTAACCTTCAGAAGGGACGAAGGTACCAAAAGTCTTCTTGCTAGCAGCGATGTTAAAGTGAAAGTTCGACGTTGTGTGTCATTGACTCGACAAGCAAGGATATTCGCATCAAGCTCCAATGGCTTCACTACAATGCAGCTGACGATGACGTGAGGGTGGCGTTTAATACCCACCACGGCTGTGTCACAGATATCACTCGTGGGTAATGGTGTGTGAATAAGTGTTGCGGAGTTGCCACACCACAATCGGAATAATTGCGGAATCATTCGAAATTTACGTCACCCCAAAATGGAATGGAAATGGAATTGGGACAATGCTCGGAGGAATGGAATGACAATGAAATTGAGCACCATTTGCCTGAATTGGAATGGGAATAGAATTAGATATAGAACACGTTTTCTTTTACCTGCTGTTTTGCAAAATTCAAAACATTAGCAAATCTGAGCTTGAAATTTAACACTAAAGCAGCATTTTTTTCAACTGGGTTGGCCAAATTCAAGCCCAATACACTTATAGGCGACGCGCCTACTGCAAGTTTATTCTTATATTGACTGTGCTACTTCAAAGTTTGTCTCTATTTTTCGCATAACCACGGTCGAGCAGAACTACGGCAGCAGCACGCCCCCACCCCCTTCCTTACTTTTCGCCTTTTGACCTTTTTGCCTTCAGTGGCACCCCAGCTACAGTCCGTAGCCGTCTCCTGTCTTCACACGCTTCACATCTTTGTGCTAGCTTCCATCACCGTCGGCTGACTCGGACGCATGTTCGAAAAAGGCTTCTCTAATTTGGGATGTGTACTACCGCGGGCGCGATGGTGTTCTTCACTGTAATCTGACCTCGTACTTCCCCGCCAGCTTTTGTCATACTGCCCACCCCTCCCTGTCCAGACACATGAGCGCCTTCATCAGGCAATCATGTGAAATTATGTGCTGATCACGTGGTCAGCAAGAAGTTTGCTAACCTCCGCAAGTTTCCTAGTGTGTGACAGCCCTTCTAAACTTCTAGCGACAATGTATTGATTTATTCCAGCTTCAACTACGCATTCAGTGATTGCGGCACTATAAAGAGAATAGCCAGACACGAACAATTCAAAAAAAATGGCAGCATATCCACGGAGTGAATGATGGAGAGTGGGGCGAAGCATTTGTCCGTCCATGCGTCCGTCCGTATGACCATCCATGCATCTGTTCGTGCGCCCGTTCCTGCGTTCGTTCATGCATCCGCCCTTGCGTCTGTTCATGCGTCCATCCATGCATCTGTCTGTGTGTCCGTTCGTCCATCTATTCAACGCTCCAAGTCCCACCATCTCGCATCTTTTTATCATATATTCCCCATATAAAAGCACCGCCATTCAGTGGACATTCCAAGGACTAAACGAGAGGTGGCACACGCACACTTTCTTACGGCTTGCCCTTCGGGTCTACTTCCCACCTTCAACCACCTTGAGTTCTTGGTATATACTAGTTCACTGTATTCATGGCACTGCGGCCCAATGCTCGCAAAACCTTTCTAAAACCAAGGAGGTTACGCCCAGCGAGTATAAGGTAGCAACCTTTTCCTTTCAGATAGTGCTCAATGTACATGCCAGGGGCTGCTAATGTGAAATGAGAGACAGGAGGATTCAGCTTTTAATTTCTTACGGCTTGCGCTTCGTATCTGCTTCCCCCCTTTAACCACCTCGAATTCATTCATGGTATATACTAGTTCATTGTATTGATGGCCCTGTGGCTCAACGCTCGCTAAACCTTTCTAAAACTAAGGAGGTTACACCCAGCGAGTATAATGTAGCAACCCTTTCTTGTCCAATAGTGCTCAATGTACATGCCAATGGCTGCTAATGGGGATCGCATTGTGCGCGTTGACTAAAAGCCGAATGCTCCTGTCTCTCATTCCCCATTAGCAGCCATTGGCATGTACATTGAGCACTATTTTTTATTGTTAAACAACGCACAGAAGAAATCTCTCACCGGCACCACCTTGGAGGTCAAATGTTATACCTATTTCGGGTATGTGCCACTGGTGGTTACGTACTATGAGGGACGCACAAGCCACGCCATAAGGAGCTTCGCCCCTAAAAGAAATTCCTCTGAGAAAAAGTGTAAGGATGCTCTCTCGCTAATCCTGCCAAGGACAAAATAATCATTGCTCTGGTCGTTCCAGGGTGCACTTTGTTTTCCATAAGTTTTGCTTGACTATTGTTCGCCCACTACAGTCGCATTCTGTGAAAATACTCAAAGAACGCGAGGCTGTCAAGTAACCTGTGACGCTGCGTGGCTCGTGAGAAAGAGGGTTGCCATTTAAAATAATTCATTCTTGAAGCGCAATTCGCTCGCCTTCCTTGTCGAAGCCGCTACTGTAAGCACCAAAGCGTTTGCCTTTCGGCACCGCCTTGGCAGATTTCCTGGTCACCCCGGCCCAGGTTTCCTAGGCAGCAGTCGGGTAGCCAGGAAAATGGTTGCGTCGACAGCTGCGGCACCACTGCCAGTGCCTCCTCCTCCTCTTTCTTTGTCTCGCCTATCTTTCCGATGCGTTGCTTTGGTCTGGGTGTCTTGGTAGTTGTGAGTTGTAGCAAACATAGAAATCAGACTCTGGAATGAATGAATGTATCCGGCTGTTCCCGTTGAATCGGGTGGAGGCTCCCGCCACCTAGCCAGTAGATGGATAAATGGATGTATTCAGCTGTGTCCTTTAGATCGGGTGGTGGCTCCACCCGATTCATAGTATGGCGCATAGTATGGCAGTCCACCCGAGCCAGTTAAGTGATATCACTTTGTGTTTGAGGATTCAATTTCATTCACGCCTTGATCGTAGCCACCAATCAGTCAGGCTCCTCTTGGTTATTTCCGCCCGTTTAAAGTCTATTTTGCCTTCACTGTCCCTAAACCGCGATTCTTGGAAAAATTCCGCCCCATTATCTTGGACTCTAGGGTGGAGGCCTTTACAGAACTTTATCGAATGTTCAGCCATTTCCTCCTTCCCTCCACAAGCACTGCATACCGTGTCTGTGCCTCCGTGTTTGGCTCGGTACATATTGGTTTGCAATACTCCCGTTCTGGCCTTCAACTCAAACAATCGGGTTAGATTTGTGTGCGTCCACTGTGTTTTAGTATTCTCGGTGATTATTTTCTCACTCTCTTTAGTTGCTATTTCTATTTGCCTTTCTGAACAAATAATTACCATGTGGTTGCTCATAATGCCCTCCTTTCCCTTTTCATTACTCTTCCAAAACTCAGCTTGATACGTTTGTGATCACTACCTTAGCTCCTGTACAAATAATCAACTATGTCCATCACCCTTAATCAATAATGCATCCTATAAGGCATCATTGCGTAATCTACCGTCGACTGCAGTCTTCTCACCTCCCATGTTATCTGCCCTTCACATTTCAAGGTGGTGCTTTGAATGAATAAATCATGCCTTTCACATATATCCATTAGTATTCTGACTGTTGGGTCTATATATCCATCTATTACTTCTATGTACGCATTCATATCTTTCAATATAATTACCTCACACTCTTCTCCTAGTTCGTCAGTGTCATTTTCTATGTACTGCAACATTTCTTGATTTTCCTACCTAGATTTTGCCCCCGTCCACAAGTATACAAAACTAAGTGCGTCATCTGCTCTGCTACTTGCCCTTTTAGCCATAAATGTTCCCTGCCTTCCCGGTTGATCCTTTGCTAGGCTGTACTTTTATAAAGAATGCCCTAATACCACCCCCTTTTCTGCTGCCTTCTGTTCTATTACAATATTCCCATGCGTAGCCCGGACTGTTAGGTGGTTGTTCCATTTCCCTGAGATGTGTTTCTACAAACCCTTATACCACCAGCTTCTCCTTCTTTAGCTGTTATTCTATTTCTCCCGCTTCCGCCTATTCCTGCCACCCTGCATGCTAATATACCCTATGTCTTAACTGGCTCGGCCCTAGTGACTACGTTGATTTCTGCCCTGGATTCTACGTGTCTTAGATATCGGTGCCACTTTATTACTGTATCTGCCTATACCACTTTTCAAAGAGACCCTCTGGTTGTTTTCTTCGTTACAAGATATCTTCGAGCCCGAAAGGCCCGCGTGCCCTTCAAAAAAGCTACTTCGTGTCCAGCAAGTCGCCAACCAGCCACATGACCTAGCCTCCCATCGAAGTGAATTCTGTCTCGTTGAAAACTACCCCACCTAAGCATCTCTGTGTTTATTTACACTACTTCAAAGCCTTCCTCTCGACTCATCTGCCATATCTCTTTGTTTGCGTTGACAACCGCTCTTTGCAGGCTGCCGTGACGCACCGGCGCCTCCTGTATTCTGCATATCACTACTTGTACCTGAGGGGAAATGGCGTGCATGTCATCGACCCCTTTCCCCAATGTGGTCATTAGTCTTGCCAAATCTTCATTTAGGACATCGTTCGAACTGCCCACAATTATTACGAAGTTCCGTCCATCAGCTTTAGTCGTAAGTTTAGCGCTCACTTGCCTCATGACTGCTTCCAGCTCATGTCCTGGGAACGTCCCTACTGAAACCCTCTTGTCACCTCTTACCTTCTCTTTGATTGCTTCTACGCATCGATTTAAAATTGAGTTCCCGGTGATTATCACGTGCTGTAATTTTCAGCTAGAGTGTCCCACACTTGGAGGTTACTTGCACTTGTGACGCCAGCTGCTTTGCCCCCTCCCACCCCCACTACAACTTCGCTGAAGCTGGGTCTTGCCACCATTCAACCGGGTGAACTTGTTTTTTTTTACTTGTTTTCTCTTTCTTTTCCGTCGTTCTGCGTGCCAGTGCCCTACCATGCTCTCCATCAGCGACTCCTTTGTTCACTTCTGCTAGTGTCTCCTCAGCAGACCTGAGCCTTTCTCCCATAGCCCTAGTTTTTCCTTGCTTTGTTGGAAACGCAGTCTCCAGCTCGGCGATTCTCTTCAGAAGTTCACTCTGGGCAACCATTATTTTCCCCATTTGTTTCTCGACCTCACATTGACCACACTTCGCGTTAGCCTCCTCTGCATTCGCGTCCGCAAGAGCCTCTATATTGAAACCCACCCCACATTTTGTACATTCTGCAGCCTTTTCAATCATGTCTTTTTGACAATTGTCCTTATGATTTGTCTAACTCAATATTTACAAAACAAGGCGTACGAAGAACCCTGCCCTATGCAAAAAATATCTAAGCTTCACTACAAAAATTTTCGTGTTCAGTTTACGTGCGATTTCTCCACGGGGTGGGAAGAGAAAACAAAACACACCCACAAACAAGAAAATACCTAGCGACTGACCCCCGAAAAAGCCGTACAATGCAGTAAGGGCTGTAATGGTTGACACTGCTGCCTTATTAATCATATAAGCAAGCTCAAAACATGCAATAACACTTATCTGCACAGTTGATCGGGAAGCGCTCGAAAAACACGTCCATTCACCGTACCAGTCCAAACTGATGCCGAACGAACTGGCATATCACTCCGGTTGCGGCGCCACGCGTCGAAACGCCGCACCGGCGGCTATCTTTTATAGGTGGATAGCAAAATGGCGCATCGTCTGCTACGGTACTTCCGGTTCAAGGCATGTCCCTTCGCTGCTTCAGTATGCCCTCTATGCAGTGTAATCGGGGAGGAAACACGTGAAGTTATGTGACGCGTTTGTTGCCGCTTGTTCAGTGATTACGTTCTTTTTTTTGTTTGCGAATGAATAGACTATATCTCGTGCATTTCTGAGAACGAAAAGAAAAGTGTAAATGGGCAAACACGAAGAACGGTAAGAAGTGGATTTCGAACGCAGCATGTGATTATGCTTTGAAACATGCAGTAATCTTTTCCAGAACCACCTCAATTTGGTATTTACCCACACAAACAGTGACCTTTTCAAAAAGCCTCACACTTATGGGCACATGCTGCCGAATGTTCGCATACGTTCGATGACAGTAGAAGGACGTGTACTCTGTCAACTTTTTGGAAAATGCTGAGCGCGTAAGAGGCCCATGAGATAATACGTCCGCTCTAATAATGGTAACGTGGGACGTGAAACAATCAAAGTTGCTTTTGAAGCAAGTAGTAGCATAGTATGGCGTCTTTACTGTGTCAGACTTGCAAGCGTGAAGTGCCAATAGGCTGTGTCATGTATGTTGTGTACGGAGGATTTCGAATATATTTAAACAATTGCACGAGTGCGTGAGGAAACGAGATCTCGTGTTAGGAAGATGGAAGGGCGTAAAAAGACTAGAAAACAACGAGCACATTTCATTTTTAGAATAACAAACAACTTACTATTACCATTCACTATATCGAACACGAAATGGTGTCTTTGTAACACAAAAGCAAAAAAATAATTTTACGGGTAAGCAGCATGACAACAAATGAACGGACATTTCGTGATTCCATGAAATCTAGAAAATCATTGTATATGCAACGAAAGACGTGTGATAACTAGAGACCAGATTATAGGCACATGCCTATTTTGTTCTTTGCGTTCCCATCGTGCCATTTTGATATATGAGCATGAATTAGAGGTTAGAAGGGCTTTTATGGTGTTTTTATAGTGCCCATTACAGCCTATTTTGGATGTTCGTGCCTTAATGCCTTAAAGTGCCTATAAATGCCTATTTTTGAAATGAGCGCTATTCAAGTCTAACTTATATTTTCGAGCGTGGTGTGAAACCATTATTCAGGTAAAAAAGGCATCACTGATATTTCCAAACACTATAATCTTCAAGGAAGACAAAGCTGACATGCTGTGAGCGATTGGAGGAGGAGCATTAGGAGGTCAAAAGACGCTATTTCTGCAGCCTTAAGAGCTCTTACACGCGCAAGCCACACACCCGCTCCGCACGTGGCGGGACGCCTGCCGCCCGCAAGTGGAGAGTGAAATGGCGGCCCGGCGCCAAAATGCAACACAAGCGTTAGCTGCATCCGCTTTGCATGAGCGGCTCTGATGCGCACTCTGGCTGGACGACGCGACGACTGTTGAGGCTCGCAACCATTTGGCGTAGCTTCAGTTTTCGAGGTCGGCAACCATCACCAACAGCAGATGACGCTGACAAGTTATTGAATGCGTTGGTTCAAGCCGCCGCGTTTATCATGAAATTGAGGCTGTTGTATTTTTACAACCTGTTTTTCGGCTGCAACTGTTGCGTTGCCGTATTCATGTGTGTTTGAGGCTAGTTACGCGCTCCCTTTTTGTTGTTGTCGTCATTACAGCACACAAGTCGTATCACTCGAATTGCATTTTGTGCGACGGCGATATTTTACAGCTAGCAGAAATGCGGCCGTCAACACGCACAAACGCTTTGTATTGCAATGAAGAAAAGGCCTCAGCGGCATTGCACGCTGCGGTACTGCGATGCTTACTACAAATAGTCAAAGGAATTGACTGGTCAGTAATGCTTATGATTGGGCGCTGGTGTATATTGTTGTGCGTGGCTTGCTGACGCACTCTTTACTTTGCTCCATACAAGTTCGCGTTTGCTCTATAACATCTCACAATGAGCTAGACAAGTATTGAAGTAATTGACGTTTCAGTCTAGAAGAAAATGTTTAGTATGTGTGATATATTCATTAAATCTGGCATTAGATGTATGTGCATATCAACTACTCATGTATAGCATGAAAGGCGTATAGCTAGTTTTTAAAAGCATGCAAATATGAAGTATAATTTGTGTTCACATTTCGTGCAACACACCTTGTTGCCGTCGAAAACACATGTCTACAGTTTTTGTTGGTGTATGTAAAAATTACACCACAAACATTGCCGTTCTTTTAACTCATGTGAAGGTTTCGCAATTTATTTCCTACAACCCATTCACTTCTACATTCCTGTTGCTCACCTCATCATATTTTCCCATTGTCAATATGGTTCATTACATACCCCGGCACAGCCTCAACGCTACATGGACTAACATGATCATAACCAGGTTTTTATTTCAGGATATTAGGTTTCTCTACCCACTTAAATGGTCTGTGGATGATGTGTGACAAATTTTTGGTGCTTCAGCTCCCCTTTCCCCCGCTTGAGCAATTGTTAGCAGGAAATCTTCTGTTTGGCTATGTTCACAGTAGTCCACTGAAAGGCATGTTTGAATGAAATGCATTTTTGGATGCCATTGAAACCATGAATCTCGTTCACTGACGCATATTTGGGCTTAATATAAGGTAAACCTTCTTTCTCGTCACTCACTATCTCAGTCTCTTCTGTGGAGCCTGAATTCCTCCATTTCATATTGTGCTAGCTGGCGCAGAGAACCAAATGCAATAAAACATGGGCAGCATCTAAGGCATTCCCTCTATGATCAGTTGAGCTGTGCACAACGTCTCCTTCTGAGACATATTTGCAGCTATTAATCATTTTGGGGCATAACAGTATCAGTAAATTCAAATCAATTGTCACTTCTCTAATTCATAAATTTTAAGGTTCTTGCAAAGAAACCTCCCTGAAAATATAAATGTGCTAAAATATGTAAGGCTTCAGAAGAGACAAAATCTGTTCACTCCTCAGTGGGCAGAAAGAGCACTTCTGTTCGCTTTAACTCTGGCTACATAAACAAGAACAGCCACAACGTAGTGTAATACGCTGTGCAAGACCATTCTAATGGCACAAGGCATGGCCTTGGCTTTAACTAGCCGCCCTCGGGACAACTTGTGATACAGTTTGTGATGTCTTCTTTTTTAGCTGTCAAATTAACCAGCATAGACTATTTTGCAAAATCTGCCACATTATCCTGAATTCTGACTGGTGTCAAAGTGCTTGAACTTCAGCATTTTTTGTACGCATTTCCTTCTATTATAACTGTGCATGTAATTTCTGCCTTCACATTATGCGTACACATGGTCATGGCACCGATACTCACTGAAGTGAGCACTATAATGTGTGTAGGCTGCCACAGGGACGTAGGCAAATATCTTTTTTTATTTTTTGTGGGCGGGTAACTGCAGGAGGGGCACCACTATGATCTTAAGTGGGGCCCGGTCCGTGGATGTGATCGAGCGTCATTTTCCACTCTCTACACTATGAGGGAAAACATTCAAAAATGGTAGAAGGGTGTGAGCCCGGTGTGCCAACCTCTGGCTTTGCCACTGGGCCGCATCAACGTTGTATGCCTTGTCCTTCTAAGCATAAGTTGTGTACACATAGCCTCTTTCCACTGACTACAGGGTGAACATGATGTGACATGTGGAGTTGAGATGGGGCTTTGGCATGCTAATGTTTTTGTTGTATCATCCGAAAATCAAATAGCAGTCATTCTGTACTAGCCCATCAAGCCGTTTCTTTCCGTCACCTGTGGTATTAATGTAAATGTAGTGGGTAGATAGCTAATTGTATTCTTCTGATAACAAGAAGTGAGTGTATTTCATATTGCTCCTGTATTACTGAAGCATCGGCGGCAAATTGCAAGCCCTTCTTGAGTCAGTCTGATGAGACATTTTGTCTGTCTGTGACAGTCCGTTGCCATAGAGCAGAACAGGAATGGCTCAACATACTCATGAACACCACAAGATGATTACTTGCAGAGTTATTACTTTTGTATTATGTGAAATACTCTATCTGTAGGTGTTTCACTGGAAAATGTCGCTTCAGAAAAACCGCGTTATAAAAAAAGTCTGGTTTTATTTGCAGTAAATTTATATCTTGCTAATGGTCTTCTCTTGTCTTGAACCAGACTATCACAGCGTCCTTATACAAATTCAATATTGATTTTATTTATTGATTTTGATTGTCACCACTGTGAGAACAAGTAACAGTAGATAAAAATCCACCTGTGGAATTTCTTCTTCTCACAGTGGTGATGCATAGTGCCAAATTTTATTCATGCATTTATTGAGTATAAAGCTTTACAAGTGTACAGGGGGCACTAAAATCAACAAAACAAGGTCCTGGTGGCTGACCATCTGCCACTACATTTTATTTTAAAAATGTATAGCACAGTGATAAAACGTCAAAAGGTCAGCACTTTCTAAAATATATATATATAATGAAATGACATGCACAGCTGCCCAGTTTCTGTATTTTATTCTACACTAAACCAAGACAATGCACTGATTAAAATTTGAAATCGGTTCAGTGGTGTCAGAGAAAAAAGTGTACCATCTAGCTTACGTGCATTCCTTCTAGCAAGCTGCTTAAATTGACAATGAGATGAAAGCTTGCAACAAATGGCATAGGATAGAACATTTAGCTACATGTGCTATCGTACTAATTGTAAACTGCTGCAAGTTATGGGCAATCAATTCATTAATTTGTTCTGAATAACTTTTGCATCCTCCTATGCAAGACGATAATGGTTGCATTACACAAGGTAGATTATTAGCAGCGCACACAAGATATAGCATAGGGTACGCAAGAAAACATGTCACGTTGTTCATGGGTTGTAGTACAGACTCACAGTTCTTGAGCACCCCTTTAAAACAGTGCAGAATACGTTGCATGCAAATGTGATACTGTGAGCATGTTTTACAGTAAGCTATTCATACAAACAAGTATAATGGAAACAGCCCCATCAGCACTATAAAAACAATTTAAGACTCTGTGTTTTTATAAAGCCACAGCAGCCAAGCCATTGTGCTGAAGGTCAATAGATCGTGCATTCACATACTCAAAGCGAATCCACACATCACAAGTAATGCTTCTTTCCTACCCATATTGTCTATGCTACAGACAATGAACAAACTAAAGGATATGTTTTAAACACCCGAAAAATGATTCAGTTTGAATGTGCGAGATCATGTACACTTACATTTATAGGTGCATAGTGTTTATATTGCCCCCCCCCCCTGCGGATTTCCTCAAAATAAAATTTCAGCTATGTCCAAACACGAGCTTTTAAGCACTAAGCCTGACAAATCCGGAAAATGTAACTTATTGCACTGAAAGCAACCTTAAGTGGGTCGTCGAGGATGGCACTGTGCACGTCATGCTTATACTAGTCGGCATGAATGTTGCAAGATGTCTTCTTCGCAACATATTTGCCCATTCATTATTTGTCGTAACACCATGGTGTCGCATCAAATCCCAATAAAGAAACCGTACCCAAAGAGTAATTTTAGTAAGAATCAATCCAAATCAGTTTTCTCAAAACCCACCTGAACCCAAGCCAGAAAATAGATGTTGACCATTTAGAGCAAAACTTTCGAATGTGGCACATCATAGCAAACCAGCAGTACCACAACTGAACACATAACTGAAATTGTGTTTTTGGAAGTGTGTCTGCAACCACATTGCCAATTACTATACCAGTTATTGGTTTGAAACAATTAAAGTGGTTCCGTGCAATTGTAAACAGTATATTTTGCCACTTACATGATGAGTTCAACTTTAACAATTCTCGCGGACTGACGTTTTTGCATGGAAAACTAGTTTCCAGAAAATTGCAGAAGGGATCACTAATAGCAAACAGTTGCCTGCCATTCAGTAAGTACACCTCTAGGGGCAGCGCCAGCAGTGGGAGGGAGGTTGTGAGGGGCTGGAGCGCCCTGAAAATTTCCACCTGCTCCCCCCCCCCATGCCACCACAAAAGCAAACATAGTGAAACGCAGCACAGATGTTCTCAGCTTCCCTGCCCCCTGAAGGAACTCGCGTATTATGGGTGACCGCGCCATAGTAAAGAAATCCTTGCGCCACCCCTGTATGCCTTTGTTTTCAGCTACCTGTCACTTTGTTTTCGCATTGGTAGAGCGATCGCCCCGGAAAGGCGTTGGTCTCTGGTTCGATCACCAGACCAAGATTTTTTCGGCAACTAAGAAGCTTTTCTTCGTGAGAAATCCATACAGATTTCTAAGAACTGGCTAACCTCCCTGTTCTTCCGCTTAAATTATCTCGTCCGTACAGATTTCTTTGTGGCCTCGTGTCTAAACGATTGCTTGTCGTTTTCCTTTCTGAACGCTTCTGCCCCCTTGCAGGTTTCCACAGAACTTATTTGCATTGCTTCGTTGTCTCATGGTTCATTGATTGATATGTGGGGTTTAACGTCCCAAAAACCAACCGATGATTATGAGAGACGCCATGGCGGACGGCTCCGGAAAATTCGACCACCTGGGGTTCTTTAATGTCCACCCAAATCTGAGCACACGGGCCTACAACATTTCCGCCTCCATCAGATATGCAGCCGCTGCAGCCGGGATTCGAACACGCGACCTGCAGGTCAGCAGCCGAGTACCTTAGCCACTATACCACCGCGGCGGGGCTTGTTGTCTAATGTTACACAAAGCAATTTATTATTTCAGAAACATTAACAAGCTTGTGTTCCTTCAGAATTATGCATTATGCCGTACCCTTCAAAGGGACCATGTGTTTTAATTGATGCATGCTGCTTTTCTTTCATGTTTTTCAGTAAAAGTGACAAAATCAAAACATTTCAATCTGAATAATTTCTGGCAACACACGTGACATATTTAAGTGCGAGTATTCATTGGCCCAAAATAGAAAATCTCTTTTGTGTGCTTGCATTCTGGATATTAATATGATGATAAGAATAGAAGCGTGTGTCATGTTTCCTGAGGAGCAAAAGAAGATGTACATTCATGCGAAATGGTTTGCTTTTGTGCGCAACCAACACAAGCTGTATTGACCAACATCCTACGCAAAGTGAAATCTTGCATAGCATTTTTACATTAAGACAAAACTATTTACTTTCTTATGGGCACTCGCACGCTAATAATATCTGCTGAAGTCACTGTAGCGCTACAGATTCCAGTGTTACGGTCCATGTGGTTACTGTAAGTCATAAAGATTCCTTCAAGAAACTGTGGTGGTGACTACGTATGTTTGGTACTTATTATGTCGGCTGCGTTTTTACTAAAAGGAGAAATCCACGATGCTATGAGAATGATATATCAGAAGGTATGTGAGTAATTGTAATCTGCTTTCATTTTTAATTTTATTGTTTGCCAGCACTTGTTTACTAGTGCCAACCTTGCTCTTTCTTTTTGCATATACCTAAGGATTATGCAAAAAAAGATGTTGCCACGTGAAACTCAGCTTGTAAAATATTTTTGCAGGACATCTTCAACTCAGTGTGCACTCAAGGAACAGTGCAACATGGATGCGTCCAGTTGTTTGAAAGAAACTGATTGTGAACTTTGTTTCGTACAAGCACATGCATCGATGATGCACTGTACTTTTTCTTTTTATTAACTTCAGTGTGACTGACTTAATGCTGCCGCCATGTCACATGTGGTGCACGCTGCTGTCGCCAGCAGAAAGTAGACTTTGTTGTACTGCTTTCCGATCAAATGCTGTGTTCAATATTTTTAACACTCCCAATCATCGCTCCCAAAGAATTTGCCTCAGTGAATGCATGAAACAATTGTAATGAAATTCGGTTGACTATAGGTTCTAGAACGTGCCTGTCTAAACTGAGAATTTGTTTAGACTGGCACAATCTAAGGACGTGAGCATGTCTTCACCAGTGAGACAATGAGGATGGTATGTGCCCATATGGTATCCCTGCCGAGGCCTTTGTATGTAAATGCAAATGCCCCTGGAGAAATAGGGTGCATGTCGGAGGCTCTTCACCATTTAATATATACAGCATTTTGGACTTGACCCCAACCCAGAATTCAACTGTGTTCATGTCATCGTCCTTTTCGACAAGCATTCATTACAAAAGCCAAGTCAACTGCCCTCACAATACTTCTTCAAAACTCGCATACAATTAGTTGAAGTGCAGTTTGACATCATAGCTGATTTGAAGCTCTAGGAGCATGACTGTGCTTTTGGGAAACGAACAAGAAAAAGGTCGTAACCATACCGTCTGTACCATGTACGAAAAGGATGCTCGTAGAGACATTCTAAAGATAGTAGGTCCGACACCAGAGAAGGCTGAAAAGGCGTGTCGAGCCCATAAAGCCACTGCAGTTCAAATGGAAGCATTTAAAGAGGGTATGCAGCAAGTACAATGAACAAAAGTGCTTCACCGCAGTTTGTAAAAGTGGCTAAGTAGATAGTGAGGACAAAACCATCTTGGCAGTCGAAAGCTGCCAACCAAGCTCAAACCACACGTATCTTACAGTGAATGAGAAGCTGGTAAAACTTGTGCACAGCAGAGCAATTGTTGACGTCATCTCTGCTAGACACGCCACACACAGCAACTAGAACCATATGCAATGACACTGCGAACTTGGAAGTGAAGTGAAGTGCAATATCGGGGCAAAACTCAACTAGACGTCACCACAGCAAACGAACAGTGAGGTTATAGTCTTCAGAGAAGACCTCACTTTTCTGATTGGAAGAACTAAAGCTAATAAAATGGGCCTCCCAACTGTAGACTATAAGCTTGTGCAAAAGCGGCGCTGGGGGAGGGTGGTGTGTTTGCACTGGAGCCCCCCCCCCCTCCTAAAACAAAACCTATCCAAAACACAACGCATCGAAAAGTACCAGATCTTTCGAAAAGTACCACGTGTCTGTGGAACACGGTTTCTCAGATCACAAAATTGTTTTTGCATCCATTTCTCTTTATTATAAAAATGCAAAAAGGTCCCCAGCTCTCAAAAATGTGAAAGACTTTGTGAAAGCTAATGACACTGCAATTATCGAGTATTTGGAAAATATCTGGCCAAATTTCACTGATCACGATGTTGAAGTCCTTTGGAATAAACTTAAAAATATGTGTTTATTCTGTTTGCGAAACTTTGTACCCGATGAAGTTAAGAAGACCGCTAAATATACGCCCTGGATATCTAGATCTATAATTCACCTTAAACGCAAAGCCAAGCGCTTGCGAAAAAAACGTACAGCGCCTCAACAACTCGCCGAAATTCGTACTACCCTTTACAATGCTAGTACTCGTGCCAAGAATTTCTACTTTAACACTACTTTACCGAACTTCCTAATAGAGGAACCCCATAACTTCTGGAACTTTATTAGACAGCCCAAAGAAAGCATGACTGAAATTTCAGTCGACGGCTCTAAATTTACTAATCCTCGAGCAATCGCGAATCACTTCAATTTGTTTTTTCCATAGCGTATTTTCGCAGTCTCAGTTGAAACAGAGTAATGCAGTAGCTTCATACCCTGATGTCAATATTGTTTCGCACAATGGTGTCTTAAATATGTTACTTCGATTAAAAAACAAATCGACGCCAGGGCCCGATTGCATTCCGAACGCATTTCTCCGTCGTTATGCTGAAACTTTGACGAAATTTCTTGTACTTATTTTTGAATCTTCTCTTCATGCAGCCACGCTACCTTCTGATTTTAAAATAGCCCGTATCATACCTATTCCCAAAAAAGGCGACCCACTCTCAATTCCCAGCTACAGACCCATATCTATGTTATCATCCACCTGTAAGTTACTTGAACACGTTGTTGCTACGTTCATTACACAATTTTTAGATACCCATCAAATCCTCTCTCCATTTCAATACGGGTTTCGCAAGGGATTCTCGACCGTCACTCAACTACTTACAGTTGTTCACCACGCTTCTTCAGTTCTTGATAAGGGGGGACAGGTTGACCTCATACTCTTAGATTTTAGTAAGGCCTTCGATCGCATATCGCACGACAAATTAATCGATAAATTAGTTCAAATCGGGCTTCCAGCGTTTATCGTCTTTTGGCTAACTGCCTATTTACGTAACCGTAGACAGTACGTCGACATTAATGGAAGCACTTCTGACGCTCTCCATGTTACGTCTGGCGTACCGCAGGGAAGTGTGCTAGGCCCTTTACTTTTCCTTATTTTTTGTAATGACATTGTTAACGTTATAAATAGTCCGGTCCAGATACGTCTTTTTGCAGATGGCTGTATACTTTTTAATAAAATAATATCATCGAGGACCAACTTGCGTTAAACTCGGCATTAGAAAACGTTGCTTCTTGGAGTAAAACTGCTAACATACAATTAAACCATGACAAAACAGTTTACCTCCGACTGACTAGAAAAAATCACCCCCTTGAATTCTCTTATTGTACTTGTGACCAACCGCTTAAGCAAGTAGATGGACACAAATATCTTGGCGTAACATTAACCAGTACCTTAAGTTAGAAATCTCACAATACTAACATATGCGCTGCCGCTTTCCGTAAACTTTGTTTATTACGACACAAACTCAAAACCGCTCCCTCTGAGGTTAAATACTTAGCATATACTTCTATAATTAGACCGAAACTTGAATATGCCTGCGTTATTTGGGATCCTCACACTAAAACCAATATCGACTGCCTCGAAAGAATTCAAAGAAGGGCCGTCCGCTTTATTTATTGTATGTACGGTCTAACAGACTCCGTTTCTGCCCTGATGGAAAGACATGGTATCCCAACATTAGAATCACGACGTAAATCATTTAGGCTAAAATTACTTTACCAATTAGTTAACCGGAAGCTACATTAGTCGCCCCTACATTAGTCGCCTACATTAGTCGCCATTAGTCGCCCAACAGCCCCTACATTAGTCACCTGGAAACACGGCGCGGTCGTCATTCATACTCCCTTGCCTCAACTCCGTATTTCTCCAAAACTAATCTCTTCAAATTTTCGTTTTTCCCGCGCACAATCTGGGAGTGGAACAATTTACCGTTTGCCGCCCTGCTGTCGACAGATTCTATTGACCCACATGTTTTCCTGAGGATGTAAAAATGTTTTGCAGTTTTATTATCCACTGATCCTTTTTGTTGATTGCTTACTTTCAGTGCCATGTTGCTTTCCCTTTGCGATTCTCGCAATCCCACCTAATTCATTGCTGTTATGATAAGCTTGGTTGCATTATTGTTGTATGTGTGTGATGATTGGATTATTGTATGCTGTGTGATGCTTGGCTTGATTGCCTTACTGCCTGTACCATTCCTGCTTGGGCTCCATGCCTGCAGTATCTTGTGAATAAATAAATAAATAAATAAAATAAATAAATAACTTCCCCGCCTCTGTGCCCCCCTGATGAAACTCGCTTGTTGTCTCTGCCCCCCTTCCAATAAGAAACTCCCATGGCCTCACCCATGACCTTGTTATTTGAATACATGAAGTATCCGAAGAGCAGTTCATGTGTCAGATAGTAGAAAATGCCCTGATGCCATTGGAGTCACTTTAAGAACACCCTTGCAACTGTTCATTTGGAAAGTAAGCCTGATCTGCTCCCAAATGCAATAATAAGTTGCTTAGTGCGAGTCACGACATCAAACTGCATCTCGAACAAATGCTTATAAACCTAAACAAAAGAGGTGTCATCAAAAGCGTAATTCACCTAAGTCATTGTGTTAGAATCAAAAGCCAACACAATGGGTAGGTGAATGGTTGTCGCAACCAAAAAATGGCAGATCCAACGTACTGTGAAAACTGATAATATGCGAAGCACGAATGAGGAAGATTGATACGTCACTTTTAAATCAGCAAGACGTTACGAGGAGGACGTGAATTTTACCGTACATGACTTCCATGTCATAATTTTTGTGTTTGGGCATGTCATATACCTTCGTGGTTTATTCACGTCACGTGATACCTAATTTGGTATATGTGGAGCTAGCGAAACAGCCATGAGCGTGCTGTGTGCGTGGCATGTAGTCATGCCTTCCATGACACGCACGTCATGATTATCATGTTCATCATGTTCGGACGTGTCATTTACCTTCCTCGTCTATTCACGGCACGTAATACCAAATTTGGAATATGCGGAACTAGCGAAATCGCCATGAGCACTCTATTAGCGTAGCATGTAGTCATGATTTGCATGACACGCATTCTATTATTATTATGTTTGGACATGTAATTTACCTTCGTCGTCCATTCACGCTACGTAATACGAAACTTGATATATGTGAAGCTAGCATAACGGCCATGAGCGCATTTTTATGGTGACATGTATTCACTTTGTTACATGACACGCATGTCATGATTATCATGTTTGGGAGTGTCATTTGTGTTCTCCATATAGTCATGTCACACCATACCAGTTTTACAACATGGCATATGGCCAAAAGCACCACAAGAGCAGCAAGACCATGAAACGTAAATCATGACATTCACGATCGACATACATGTCATGACTTTCATGTTACGACTAGTCACTTATGCTCCTCATACAGTCGTGTTATGCCAATATGGAAACGGCCAGGAGAGCTAAAAGTCATAGATAGATAGATAGATAGATAGATAGATAGATAGATAGATAGATAGATAGATATGGATAGATAGATAGATAGATAGATAGATAGATAGATAGATAGATAGATAGATAGATAGATAGATAGATACGCTCAAAGTCGCCGAAGTTCGCTAAGGAATGCTTCGCATTTAAAAAAAGGACCAATGTGAATATCCATCGATCCACAAGTGGTCGAAGCTCTACAGAGGGCATTATACGCATTGTCCACTGTTTATGATGTTGTACCACATCCTGCTAAAGCTAAAGTTTTCTTAAAACTGAATTTTCAAGATGAGGTAATCGATGACAAACCAAGCTTGCTAACCACCTTCCTATAAAAATTTGATGCAAATCAATTGGAGCCAATTCAGTGGATGTCAAAGACAATGGATTCTAAGGAGTGCAGTGCTTCTGAGCTAAAATGAACTACCTCTCCAGATTTCTAGTTTAATTGTCATGCGTAATGGGTCTTTTGAGAAAACTCAGTGTCAAAAATGCACCATAGCAGACGAGGAAGCAGCAGGAGGAAGCATTCAAAAAGGCTTGTGACAAAGCTCGATTTCCAGCATTTCTTCGAATAACGAAAGCAGCTAGAAATCCAATGTGATGTGAGCAATTTTGGACTTGGAGCAGCTCTTCTTAAAAATGGACAGCCAGTTTCTTTCGTCGGCAGAACACTGGCAACCATGGAAGTTCGTTATGCACAAAGTGAAAATGATATTCTAGCCATTGTCTTTGCCTTAAAAAAGTTTTATCAGCATACATTCGGAAAATAAACAAAACATGTTGAGCAATTGTGAGCCACTGAAGCAAGCAATCCTGAAAAAAACGATTAGATCAAGTTCGAAGATGACTGCAAAGCATGATCCTTCAGATGCAAAGACACAACATTGCAATAGAAAACAGACTAGGAAATGAATTTAGCTTGGCTGACATCGATATCTATGGCTTTCATTCCCTACGAAAGGAATGAAGAGGAACTTGAGAACATCAATGTCGTGCAATACGTCCCTGTGAGAAAAACAAAACCTTGGAAAAGATGAAAGCTCTGGCTGAGTGTGATGAATTACTGCAACGACTAAAGTGAATCTTTCGTTCTGGCTAGCCACAGCACAAACATGAACTACCCAAAGGCATGTACTTATACTTAACACACAGAAATAAGGCTTTCTGAAAAAGTCATTTCCAAGAGTTGAGGCCTGTTGAGAATCGCCTCATTTTCAAAAAATTGCGCATAACTATGGGAATGTTTCTGTGAGGTGAAAGCAAAGTGAAACTCCAGACAACGCATCTTCGAATTGAGAGCTGTTCTCAATGCGCTCGTGAGTGTGTCTTTTGGCCAAGAATAAACACAGAATTGAAACACTTGATCATGAGGTGTAAAATATGCTGAAGGTAAGCACAAGCTCAGCAAAAACAAACTCTTTCACTCCATCCAGAACCAAGCTATCCATGGAAATGGGTTAGATGCGACATGCTCGAACTCTAGGGAAAGAATGTTTTGGTTACAGCCAATTATTTCAGCAACTTTTGGGAAGTAAACAAAATCAAATTGATGGTTTCGAAGCAAGTGATACTGAAACTAAGAACTGACTTTGCAGTGTACTGGGTACCGAGAATTCTGATAAGCGACAATGACCTGCCATTCACCGGCATGAATTCAAAAATGCCACGAAGAGCTGGAACTTCGAACACAAAACGTGAAGCTCGGTTTACCCGCGTCTAAATAGAAGGGCTGAATCACCCGTAATGAGAGTGAAAATTCTCCCTAAAAAAGCACATGGAAGCCACTCAGACCCACAAATTACATTCGTTTATTAACAAAACATCACTTCAAGAAAAGAATTGTACTCCAGCACAAGTGTCAATGAGTTGCCACACTAAAAGGAGTGTGCCAAGAGCTTCACAGTTACTGCAATCTGAAACAGTCGATGTAAGTGAAATAAGAATGTAGAAGAGGCGGAAAAGCACGAGCTAACCTCACAGACAAACGACGGATTGACAAAGCCTTATAAAGGGTCAGTGGACGTCCCAGTTCAACCAATGAAAACAGGAGCATGGGCCAAAGACACTAATTAGGAGAATTTATGACAGGTCCTATGAAGTTCAGATCGAAGACAGCATCCTGAGAAGAAACAGAGTACTCAACAGGGCAAGCCCTTCCTCAGATAAACACATTGAAGTCAGTGAGCCAAAAACAGACCAACTGAAGCACACTGGAATTTCAGCCGGACCTCGAAGAACCATACAACCTCCAAGAGGGCTCCAGGATTTCACAGTTGGTTGAAGGATTGACTTCAGAAAGGGTTGAATGTAACAAAAAAGATCCACAAATGCAAGGCGTACCGACTCTTTCACGTGTGGGGGGGGGGGGCAAACCTAAATATATATATATATATATATATATATATATATATATTGCGTAGGACGAAAAAGTAAGAGAATAAACTATTTTCAATACGGCAGCATATTGTTTGCCATTTGTTCCTCGGCATTTCAAATTGTCTGTGTGCCATAAAATCGCCTGCCTCTTACATGTCATCAGGAATCTGTAAAATATTGTGGTGTTCATTGCAGCGCAATTACAGCGCATGCACATTAAACAGGGCATTCACGCTGCGAACAATACCTAAAATTTTTGGTGTAGTCGGAGAGCATATTCTTTTAAATAACATTCGAGTAATGCAGCCGCTGGTCACATTATCAACGGTTACTTATAGCAGCTGCCGAGATGAAATAACATGAGCGTAATAAAATATTCTCACTTGCAGCATCAAGGCGTTTAGTAGTTTGTGCGCGCACACATCTCTGTGAGCTCGTCCTTGCTAAGAGAGAGAGGAAGAGAGAGAAATAAGCAGCGCTGCACGTGTGTGCTCCTTTGCTGTCCAAGTAATATTTTGAGCTGCAAAAGACCATTCGAGTTGAATGAAAACCTATTAGCCTCACTCTCAATTAGGCCTCCATAGGGCTAAAACCATACTCTTTCACCTTCTCCTTGGTGCACAGGCTCAAGTTAAAGGACAAGATGAAAAGCGGAGATTGCCACTGTGCTTGAGTCCACTGCTTTGTTCGTCGCCACTTTGCAAGCTGCCACCATCGCTTCAAGTTACCAGAAGCAAGGCTGATCAGGTTTATTGGAGACTAAAGCGGAAACCCCTTTTTGGCACTTCCAGAGAACACTAGAACATTAAAAAAGATTCGTAACAATAATAATCTCACAGCAGCTTCGACAAAGCAGTGTTGATGATATGTATTTGCGATCAATAAAAATATTTTCTGAAGCAGCAGATAATTTCACCAGCCCATAAAACATTTGTCCGTTTTCATTCGTAACTGCATCAGCCAGTCGCAGCAGAATGAAAGCGTAGACAAGTTATGCAACGTTACTGGGCCCCTGTTCAGCGCTGGCCTGCTCTGCAATGCTACAGCACAAGGCACGAAAGCACCGCTTAGGCAGCCCGCAGCGCAAGAGCCTACAAGGAGAGTCATTTCAACTACAATGTTGGAGAAACTTCACTATATTGTAATATTTTCTCGTAATAACATAATTCAGTGAATACTGTGGTGAAGGAAAAACTTTGCCTCAATTGTTGTTTTCCCGGGCGAGCAGCGAACACTCACCACTGTCGAAAGTGGGGGGGGGGGGCTCAGCCCACCTAATTTTTCTCAGTGGGGGGGAGGGGTGGGCTCGCACTCACCTTGCCCTCCCCGGCTGGTACGCCTTTGCACAGATGACACTACCATGATTTGCAGCATCCTACACAAGCCACATGCTTCTTTGGAATTCTCCACTTCTTCCTTCTCTGAGAAGGCACAGGGTTCAGGGTAGTTGGTATTGATCCGTAACATCTGAGAGCGCTAAATGCACGTATGTAAGACGAGCCATCTGTCTCCTTCACTCGTGTCACGTTCGTGCATTTAGCGGTTACAAAAGTTACAGATCCCTCTTCTTTGTTCATTTACACCTCCCCCTCCTTTCCGAGCTCATGAAGTATGAAGTGTCTGCCCCTCCGACTCTGCACATAGGCCGCTCCCCCACCTGAATTTCCATTATGCATTCCTGCCTTTATGTAGCCCTACCTATTCTTGTACTTCAACGCTTATTCAACTCGGCAAACTCGGCACCAAACAGAAGCTAAGCGTTGTAAGGGTTGGCGAAGGCACGATGCAGGAACGACGAGAAGACGAACGCAAGCGAAATGGGCTAGTAGTAGTAGTAGTAGTAGTAGTAGTAGTAGTAGTAGTAGTAGTAGTAGTTGTTGTTGTTGTTGTTGTTGTTGTTTTGTTGTTGTTGTTGTTGTTGTTGTTGTAGTATGTGTGGTCTTACGAAAAAAACACGATATGAATAATAGGTACGCCTTAGTGGAAGGCTCCGCAAATATCGACCATCAGGTGTTCTTTAACGTGCACTAACATTGCACAGTACACGGGCATCTACGCATCCATCCAGATGTGACCACCACGGCCTGAATCGAACCAGCGGCATTCTGGTCAGCAGTTGAGCACCCTATAACAACAGCTCCACCGAGGCAAACGCGAAACAAGGGACGATTAGTGAATGGCATGTTGAGGCTATTCAAAACAAAAATAAAAATAATAACAAGCTGAGGTTTCGTTTGCGTGTTTTATTATTTTTCTCGGCTTTCATTCATTATACTGATTTTGAAAGGGCAGTGCACAGACACAGGGAAAAGAAAGACATAGAGACAAAGTGCGCTGTCTTTCTTTTCCCTTTGTCTTTGTGCTTCCTTTCCAAAATGATATCAAGCAGCTCGCCCAAACCAAAGCACTCCTCAGTCGTGCTACACAATAGAACACACAAATTGCACATGCCAAGTATTGTCACGTTCAACGCTCTTATGAGGTATCGGATAAAATTCGTGATATAATCAGGGGACAGGAGATTTTTCGTCTGTTTTTCTAAATAAAGCTAGCATTTAAAGAATTCCTGACGAAGAGCGTACCGTATGTGACGTCAACCCATCTATGTCAACGTAAAACAGCAACATAAAAACAGGACTATTTCTTGCTGTACATCACTTCCTAGACTTTGGGGCGCACGACCGCGAGAAGTGCAAGAGGAATTCATTAGAAATTAAGTGTTTTTCCACATGTATTTTGCAAATCTTAACAGAATTAATCCGGAGTGTCCAGCGCACCATTACGCTTGTCAGCTCGAAATGCCTAAACCTAGTGAGGGGCCCTTTAGGTGTTCACCCATAGGAGAAAAATCGGTCCTACGTGATTAGACCTAGCATCTCTCCCTTCTGGGGTATCAGTGGTCTGGTTATATGCTCCTGCACTGCCCTTCCCTGCCTCAACAAAATAAAAGAGACCCGAGAGAGTGTTATTCGAATGGTGGACACTTAACGCACAATGCTACACAACAAAACGATAGACCACATACTGTGAATCGCGTGAGAAACGCATGCCTATGTTCAATCGTTGGTACATTTCTGCTATCCTAAACAATATTCCTTTTCTTGACTATTGCCATATATACAAGTCACCGACGTCGTTGTTTTGGGATATTTCAACTTTTGTAGAAATTTATTGTGCCTATATTTATTATTTTGAGGGATTCAAACAGTGTTTTACCTGCCTGTCTTTGGCGCCTAAAACATATTTTTAGTGCCTAAAAACCCGGCCTCTAGTGATAACGCTCTTTGCAGCAAAACAACAAGCATGTACGTGTCGGGTGGTACATGCCGCTTGAATGAAGAAATGACTGCTCCCACGAATATAACTGTCTCATAGTGATTGCAATTCTAATTAGACCAAACTGCACAGTTTTTTAAAGTATTAAGCAGTAATTTGTGAGAAGATGGCACCGCGAGTGCTGGGTGGAACACGCAGAAAGCAACGACACTGGTAAAAACGCCCGTACGGTGGCCCGGCATCGCGAAACGGAAGTCGATGCAGACGGTCCTTGCAGTCAACGTAGCCCGCAATCCTTTGCGTGGGCCACGATTCTTCTATCCACATATTGAAATATGCTCCTTCGCCCGAGCACTGAAAAAATTAAGGAGGCGCTGCCATTACTTTACTGTATACTGTGCCCGGCGGTGCTAGAAACAGTTCAATTCATCCTTTGATGACACGGTCCAGTTATGTGGAGAGGTAGCTGACACCTTCCACATAGTCTGGTCATGCCGGTAAAATCAATCTATCCCCCCCTTCCAACACCAACCTCACGAGAGAGGACTGGGAGGCGGCCCTGCTCGGCTGGTATGCCCTGACGGCTCAAAAGGTCCTGGTTGAACTAACGCGGGCGGTGTTGCTTCCCAATGGAGCTCCATAATAGGGGTTCCACTTAGTGCTGTAAGGGGAGGAGTCAAATAAGGCCCAACCCAATCGCCTCTCTGTAACCCTTTAATGGTTACTAAATGTTTGACCACCACCTCCGCCCACTCCACGATGTGCGCACTTCAAGCACGCGGCTTCGCGCCCTCTTGCTCTCGAGTAAAGGCACTTTGTGCTGGAATTGCCTTCGCAAACGGAAAATCGTTCGCGAATGTATAGTTATGAGTTTGTAGTCCCGCATCTCAACAAGTAAACGAATATTTCGCGCCTGAAAAAGTTGCAGAACGTATTGATCCGAACTGGCAGCGCGGCCACTCGGCTGCTGCATGGTGGCGGCTAAGTGGTGCACACCTGCAGACATCACTATTCACGTTCATAGTTTGCGGGTAGACATGTTCATGTGTGCTCTGTTCTTTTTTGAAGGTACGACAGGTCAGCTTCATTCAGTCAAGTTAGAGATGCGGGACACTGTGTATTAAAAAAACAGTAATCGAAAGGTATAATTATCTATACTGTCCAATTGAAAAGTGTTGAAATAATGCGCCTACCATTCAGACACAGAATATATGCTTTCATGTACGTCTGACGTTAACAAATGCATAATTTTGCATGTTTTAGCAAACTTTGGTGACGTTGAGCTTATCTCTCTAGCTATCTATTTATCTATCTAGCCGCGACTTTGAGCTTATCTACCTATCTATCTAGCCGCTTACGTTTGGATGCTCTCGTGAGCACCCCCTTGGCGTGAACCAAAATTAGCATGAGAGGGTAAGATAATTTGATGAATAAGACGCGCTGGCCAAGGCGTAAGTAATGTCACAATCCCGTTACGTACGACATGAAGCACTTCCCGCCTGACAGTGTGGCATACCAACGGGCGGGTATAGGCCTTCGGTATGCGGGTATGTTGCACATGTGATTGACCCAGAGTATCTACGCAGGAACGACGAGAACACACACGGGCAATTTTAACGCGCGCGCGTTAAAATTTGTAGCGTCATTTGTAGCGTCGACCCAACGAAAGCAAATAAATTTTGGGCTCCCAGCTGGAATCGAACGCAAGCATTCTGCATGGCAATGAGGCATTTTACCACAAAGCTACGCCAGGTCTCGTAACTACTTTTCAAATAGACGCTAATCTTCGTGAAACGTTAATATTGGTTGCGGTGCTGCCTACGTGCACAATTATGTAAGCATTACATATGTACTCTTTTGATACAGCCGTCACGTCGGGTTAACGTCAGTTAAGGTTTATTGTCATGCGCTGAAGTTGATTTATGTAGCAGTGTCCAGGACCAGCATCTTCGCGAGCATCAGTGATTTATATCAACTTCCAGTGTTGCTAATACGCATGTTCCAGTTTGCATCGTTGCGTAAGTGCAAACAATTACATGTTTTCCCGCTTACTCTAATCCAAGTGCCAGCTTAAACCATCTGAGCGCCGAGTTATTTATTCCTTGGGCCAAACATTCAATTCAAGCGCCAACATATTTAATTCAAGCGCCAACTCAATTAGGCCTCATGCCAGTGAGTTTAATCCAAGTGCCATCGTGTTTAATATAATTGTCAATGACTTTAATTCAGGTGCAAGTGAATTTATTCCATGCACCATAAACACAAAGTTTGCCACTTTATATGTATTAATATAAGAATACTGTAAACATGAAGTCACAGGAGGAACATTTTTCTCGTCTATACATGCTAGCGCCTATGAAATGAAATGCGCAGTGCTATTTCCAACTAACGTTTTGGTGTCATAGCTTAGAAATAAAGAAACAGTGTGTAATAATTACATTTCCGAGTACTAAATGTATTTGATCATAGAGTCCATGTTAGTCTATGCTTCATCGCTACTGCAATATTCCGGCTAATCATGTACACCATCGCATATCCATAGATTCGTGTCGTCTGCTAAGCAGACGGCATTCGGATACTTATTCGCTGAGACTTTCGCAGTCGTCTGCTCAGCTCAGTGAGAACATCAGTGACCGACAGATAATAATGATATGTTCTTGAAATCAGAAATAACCATTTTAAAAAACTAAACGTTTATTTATTCGGGTTCACGAGGAATTAAACTTTTATGAAAGCATGAAAAAGGATACTATGGTTTTCATGTAACAGAAGACGCTTAGTGTTGCTGAAGCGTGTTTGCTTGAAACACGTGTGTTTGTGTAGGGGCACATTTGCAGACAGCAAGATAGCTTTGCTGCATGTCATGACTGGACGCAAACGAGGACCACACTTTAGGAACCCAGACGAACTTCGTTGAAAAAAACAGCAGAGCATCGATGGTCGACAAAGCTGAGATTTTGGACGTCTACTGGAGTGGCGGCGACATTAAGCAAATGACCGATGCTCTAGACATCAACATATAAAAACAGCAAGATCGATTGCCGCTGCCTACAGAGAAGCATCAAAGCATGGTGGGGGTTGGACAAGGAAGTTTGTAGATGACGTCGTGAGTACTTTGAGACGAATGGTCGACGAAAACTGTACATTTACATTAAGGCAGATAAAGGAAGCCCTGGAGGAAGAAATGCTAGGAGTAATAGTCAGTACAAGCACAGTCCATCGCTTGCTGGATGTTCACTGCTACTCGATGAAGCTAGTGACGCAGACGCCCACAGATTGCAACCATGACGATATCAAGCACAGCCGCACGCTGTACGCGCAATGGCTGCAGTCTGATGGACCACGTACTTGCCGCTTCTACTTGGAACAAAATAACTTCAATATCTGGTGTTCCAGGAAGTTCAGCAGGGCACCTAAAGGACAACCAGCTGTGCACAAGACCACAATGACAAAGGGAGTGAACTTCAACCTTACAGAATGCATGTCGGCAAACGGAGTCATTCGCTGGACTGTGGTGGACAAAGTTCATTGGGATGTTTTCAATGATTTCCTCTGCGGTGTTTCGGACCACGTAAAACGTGATGAGCCAAACACCAAAGTTATATTCCTTTTTCATAACGCACCTGCTCACGCTCGAGCATAACAGGCGGCTTTGGCTAACTCCCTGCACTCTGTTAAGCACCTGCCAGCGTACAGTCCCTTCTTTAACCCCATAGAAAATGCCTTCTCGGAATTCAAGTCACACGTGAAGGCGTACCTGAGCGAACGTCGGAATTGAGATTTTGTTACACCGCAAGGCATTACGAAAAAAAAGCACAGGCGTTCTCGCCTGTGCTTCTTCAAGACTAAGGGTAAAGAGTCGACCGACCCATTAAGGGGAAACCCTATCTTTACGCACGCCGCACGCCGACCGACCCATTAAGGGGAAACCCTTTCTTTACGCACGCCGTCACGGACCTCTCCCGCCACCGCGGCGACAATCATGGGTGGCCGGACACACGTCGAGAAATGAACAGCACGTGAGAAGAACCGTATGTGGACGTACACGGACAGTTGGTTTCGTTCTCAGTGTTGACATACATGTCTGTTACCAACTCAAGGTGTATCGCTCTTGTGATCACACATGTAAGAAGGAGAACGTAAGACTTCTTGTTCTTGCCCTGATCTTATGTGTAAAGTGGGCCAGTGCAATCTATGCCTGTCACTTCAAAAGCAACGCCTTTGTTACTCTCTCAGGAGGCAAAGGAGCCACTACTTCAGTGGTGCCTCTGCAGTTGAAGCGTTCATAGGTTAGGCATCTTTTCAGGGTTCTTTTGACTACCTGCCGGCCCTTCATTATCAAGAACGGTTCTCTTAGTTCTGTAAGCGTTTCTAAAGGCCCAGCATGTAAAAGGCGCCTGTGAGCTACTTCAAATAATAGGTCAACATAAGGATGACTCGAAGGAAACACAATCGGATGCTTGGCGTCGTAAATCATTTCGGCATTTTTGAGACGCCCCCCAACTCTCAACACTCCATGACTGTCTAGGAATACATTAGGATCACGCAAGGGTGAGTTCTTCGGCATTCTTGCTGAGTGAGAAATGCACTGAAGTTCTTCGGGAAAAGCCTCACGTTTACCTCTCTGATAAGAAGTATCTGAGCCCTGTTTATTTCTTCGGTGGTCAGAAATCCTTGCTCTTTCTCGAGGGGACGCCTGGCGTTGGGCATAAATCGCAGCCTCCATGCGACGACTCTGATCATTTTAGTCAAGGAACTAAACTGCTTGAAAGGCAAGACTGATTTTTCCACCGACTGCGCAACAATGTGAACGTGCACTCGCTTTCTTTCTACTTCCACAGTTATGTCTTCACAGATCATTTCACTGCGTGGCCAATCAGTAGAAGGCTGGGAGAGCCATGAACGTCCATGCCACCAAAGCGTAGTTGTTTTGAGCACTTCCAGCGAAACTCCTCGTGTTGAGAGGTAAGCTGCATTTTCTGCACCTGGGCAGTGGTTGCATTGGTCCAGATCGGTGAGACGTTGTATTTCCATCACTCGGTTAGCCACGAAAGGTTTCCACTGGGTTGCAGAGCCCCGGACCCAGTGAAGTGCGATGGTTGAGTCTGTCCACAGAAACCACTCTTTCACTTGTAGTCTAAATGATCGGGCCAGGTAGTCTTTCAGTCGGACACCTATTAGCATACATTCAAGTCTTGGAAGGGAAAGCTTCTTGAGTGGGGCTACTCTCAAATTTAACAAGACCAAATTTGAATTGTAAATGCCCAGTGGACAAACACGCAAGTATTTAACCGCTTCATATGCCTTGGGGCTTGCATCAGAAAATCCATGAATCTCTATCTTGTCGCAGTCCCCACTGACATAACACCTTGGGACGGTTACCGCCGTTAAATGATGCAGTTCAGTGTGCCATTGCGTCCACACTGCTTGCACCTCTTCAGGCAATGTTGTATCCCAGCTAACCTCCAGCTCCCAGAGCTTTTGGAACAGCAGTTTGGCAGTCACAGTGACTGGAGAAAGCAGACCTAAGGGATCAAAAATACGTGCTAAGGCATGAAGAATGAATCATTTGGTGTTGCAGTTTCTGTCAAGGAACTCTAAGATCAACTCTATAGAAAAGGCAAGGTGATCGCCTTCTTAATCCCACACAAGTCCTAACACATGCGCAGTACTGCTTGTGGGGCACTGCACTGTGTTAGTGGGACATCCCGTTTCTTCATTATAATATATCTCCTGCAAAGTATTAGAATTTGAGTTCCACTTTTGAAGGGAGATGCTTGCCCCTTTCATTATGCCCAGTGCTTCTCGATAGAATCAGGTGCTTATTCCGTGTCGGTACCTGTGATAGGGTTGTCGACGTATAAGCTCTCAGCCAGTATTCGTGCTGTGCCAGAAGAGCTGTCCACCATGCCAAGATGGTGACGTATCGTGGCAGCAAGCAGAAATGGGCTACTAGTCACTCCGAACGGGACTCTTGTCATCCTCCAGGCTTCAAGTGGCGGACTAGGTTTTTTCTTTCTGGGTACTTCTTCATACCAGAGGAAGCGTGCGGCATCTCTATCCTCCTTCCTCAGTGATATTTGTAAAAACGCCTTTTCGATATCTGCAGCGAGTCTGATGCAGTGCATTCTGAAATTGTGCATGACCTTTAAGATATCGGGGTTTAAGTTCGGTCCTGAATCCAACACTTCATTAAGTGACACGCATCCGGTTTCACTCGACGATGCATCAAAGACCACTTTGAGGCTAGTTGACTGGCTAGCAGGGCGCAACACAGCTCGGTGAGGCATGTAATACGATCTGTTCTTTATGCTTACTGCATTTTTCGGAAGCCGCTCGGCGAATCCTTGTTCAAGGTACTGGCGTATGGCCTCGTCGTACTTCATCAGCATTGCCTCATCTTTCAACAATTTCATTGTGAGGCTGGCCAAAGGTTTCTTTGCAACTCCCTCGTTGCCAGCAAGATGAAACTCCATGGGCCTCCAAGGAAGAGCCACTTCGTATCTTCCATTGGTGAACTTAATGGAGAACTCAAAAGCCTTATGTACTTCTTCCTGCTCCTCATTATGTGGAACTAGGTCCACAATACCCATGCTTTCGAGCTCCCAGAAAGATTTGAGCTGAGTCGTCATTGGAAATTTGTTTTCCGCTACAACAACGCGAAGGACCGCTATCTTTGCACTGGTGTTGCTGTACGGCACTATTCCCGGCAGTGTCCACCTGAAGTGCGTATTAATTGCAACTAGGCCCCCTGAAGCTTGTGCACTTCACCGGTCAATATACTCCAATAGTAGTCAGCGCCAATCAATATACCAATGCCATTTTGCTCTAATTTTGCGGGTGGCAAGGTAACATCAGCTAGACCAACCACTTTCATTTTGACCTCTTTTATCAATCTCTCGGGTACAAGAAGCTTGTTACAACAGATCTCAGGTATCTCCAAGGCCTCGAGGCAGTGCTCTTTTCTGTATTACTGACTCCTCAACCGAAGCCGTACTCGCCTGCGCATTTTCTTTATGGAACTGTCTGCTCCTCCAAAGGGAAATATGGTAATGTCTTCCTCACCAAGTACTTCCAAATTCAGCTGACGTGACAGTTCTTCTGTCACAAAAGTTCTCTGACTTCCGCCATCAAATAGTGCACAGGTGAGCAGTCTTCGCTGGGTACCCTTCGCCCATATCTGAGCTGTCTCAATCAGTACAGTTGTCGTTACATCATCTTCGCTACCTGTCGCAGAGTGCAATTCGGGGGCTGTGTTAGCAGCAGGCATCCACGCAGGATTGTACTTTTAAGTAAGGTGCCTCTTACTGCATATTTTACACTTTACTCCTTTGTTGCGACATTCTCGCGATGTGTGCCCTTTAATAGTACAGCGGAAACATCGGCCAGCTTTGAGGAGTGCCCCTTTTCTTTCCACGAGTGTAAGTGGCGTCTGGCATTCCTTCGTCACATGGTCCCTAGCTGCACAAAACGCACAAGTTTCTTTCTGTTTAAATTCACTAGCCGTTAGAAGCGAAGCTGCTGACGCCCTAGAAGCTCGGGACCTTTCTTTATCAAAACGTGGTTTTGTACTACTTCCTTTGCCTTCTCTCTGCCCAACTTGCAGCGCCTTTTCCCGGCTCTTCACCTCATTTTCGAGAAAACACTGCAAACTCGCAATGCACAAGCTATTCTCTTTTTGCTCTGCAGAGCAATGTTTGTAATATTTTACAACTAGTTCACCTGGGAGCATTCGCAGAAGTGCGGAGGCGAACATTGCTCTGTAGCTGTCGATCTGGACTCCAAGAGTCGTGAGGGCGGCTATATTTCGCTGCATGTGGTCATAGAGAAGACGTAGATATCTTACCTCGTGCGCACTTCGCACAGTTGGCAGGTCCAGCAACTGCGTAAGATGCTACTGAATGAGCACATCCGTGCGTCCGAAACACTCCTTCAAAAGCTCGATGACCATGTTATAGTTGGCTGCGGTCGCTTGTATACCAGCCACCGCCGCTGCTTCCCTCCAGAAAGCGCCGAGTGCAAATACAAAAACGTCTCTCCGTCAGAAAGAGCGCCGTTGTCGTGTATGGCTTGCTGGTACTGCTTCCAGAGAGACTGACACTCCGTGGCGGTGCCGCTAAATCGCCGCAGCTCGAGTTTCGGCAACTTCACCTTTGAGCCGTTGGCTCTCAGGTTCCCGTCGCTAGGAGGCCGAGACGCCGCCGCTGCTGTAATGTCGTTCGCTCGTTGAACTCCGGCTTGTTGGTTGAGCATTGCGACACAGGCTACTATTCTGTCATTGTACGCGATTGTACGTGCGTAGTTCTCGTCGACTTCTTCGTCCGGCACAAGTGGCTCGACAGCAGCGTCCACCTCGTTCAGCTGTTTTAGGAGGGCGCCGAGTCTTGCTGACAGCACGTTTAGTGTCGCTTCGTCTGCTTGTGCTTCTAGCGATGAATCTGCTTCGGATATCAACTTCGTCGGTTGGCTTCTCAGAGCGCTTCGTTTTTTCTTAAGTCGCTCCATCGTACCTTCTTCGTTGAGTTGCTTTCAGCTGCGTGGGTGTGGCTTCGTTAGGCCTCGTTGTTAGAACCATGAAGTCCGAGGCGGTTGCACCTCCAAGGATCGTTGAGTTAATGGTAAGGTTCATCGTAACGCCGACGACTGATGGCCTTTTTGTAATGCTGAACTGATAGTGGCTTCAGTTCCCAGGTTTCCGCCACCAAAAAAAACTATTGAGAAACGAAGACGCCACACACCATCGATGATGGCTTTCGATAGACTGGCGTTTACTGCGATGAGAAAGGCAGTAATAGGAGTTTCAGATTACATGGTTGCCAGAGGACAATTGAAAACAAGCTGATAGAAGATTTACATGTATAGTGGTTGGTCATATTCTGAGCATTTCTCTAATTATCTGATTGATAGTATGAATGTGCTCGATTGTTAAGTGGCCTGTTCGAATCAGCTTGTTCCTTTGGTTGATTGAATTTTAATGTTTTGCTAACTCTGTTAGCAATTACCTTTCTAAAAAGCTTGTACACAACAGAGATTAAGCTGATCGACCTGTATTCTTCAAGTCGTTGTCATCTCCTTTCTTATGTATTAGGATGATGTTAGCATTCTTCCAAGATTCTGGTACTCTTAAAGTCGGAGACACCTCGTAAACAGGGTCGCTAGTTTTTCTAACACAATCTGTCCTCCATATTTCAGCAGATCTGAAATACGGAGGACATATTGGTATCTTCAGAAGCTTCTTACCTTATCCTCACCAGCAACGTTTTCTCTTTGATGCTCTCCAAGGCTTCTCTGGCTTCTATCAGTACTGGTGAGGTGTAATCTGCGTTACTGCTAGTTTTTTTATTGATATGGTATTATTACGAGGCAGTGGGCATGGCTCCACCTTGTCGTAGACGCATCGACGAAGAAAAAGTGGTTTCAGCGCACGAGGTCCTAGCAGCACTGGGGTGTCATACATACCTGTAAATATTGCAAACACACTGCTTTCTCTCTTCCGTGTACTTGTAATCCTTGTAACAAATTCTTGGACGTGCTGGGTAAGCAAGCGTCATACAACGGAGCTCCGCAGTGGTCGTCAAATTGGAGTTTCCGTGATGGAACACGAGACTGATCTCACGGCCACCTCTCCATCGGCCTTGGCGATGCCTGCAACATCCACGGCAACGCCTCCACTGGCCCCACCCCCACCCACGTACATGCTGACGCATCCTAAATATACAGGAACGTTCTGCGGTACGGACGAAGTTGATGTTGAGGACAGGATAGCCGACTACGAACGTACCAGTGCGCTCAACCGGTATGACCCGAGTCTCATGCTGGCCAACTTGCTATTTTACCTGAAAGGCACGGCCAAAGTCTGGTACGAGGACCATGAGGAGGAGATTGGCAGTTGGGACACATTCAAGGACAAGCTTCGCGACTCATTTGGGAAGCCCGTTGATTGAAAGGCGGCTGCAAAGAAGGAGCTGTCTATACGTGCTCAGACATCCACGAAGCCGTATATCTCAGATATAAAGGACGTGCTGGCTATATGTCGTAAAGTCGAAAGTCGACAGTGACATGTCGGAGTCAGATAAGGTTGGCCACATCCTCAAGAGCATAGCGGACGATGCGTTCAACCTGCTAATGTGCCGGAACTGCGTGACCATCGAGGAAATTATTCAGGAATGCCGGCGTTTTGAACAGGTGAAAAGCAGGCGTGTTTCAAGATCATTCACTCGAATCCCGAACAGCACTGCGACGTCCTCCTGCGAAGATGGACTGTGCTCTCATTGGCAGTCTTCACCGGCGTCTGAAATTAAGTGTATCGTCCGGCGGGAAATCGAAGCAATTACACCTGCTCTTCCCAACAATGGCCACGTCGATTCGCAAGTACCTCAGGTTTGCTTGGTACAGTCGATTGTGCTGGAGAACTCAGCAATTTGGGCTTCGATGTCTGCGCCGTTGCTCAGTCTCGACCTATTGGCTTCCGTTCAAGGTCGCTACCTCACCCCAGGTCACCGCCCCAAGGATGGTCTTTTCCACGCTCTCGCAATCCGGCCGAATGGCGAACAGCGGATGACCAGCCAATCTGCTTCAACTGCCGCCGCGTAGGGCACGTCGCACGGTATTGCCGCAACCATTGGTCTTCGTCCCGAACAAAGTATAACACTGCTCGCCGTGCCGACAGCTACCGCCGCCTTCCACTCTTCGATTCCCCTGATACTCAGCACAGCCGCTCACCGTCGCCTCGACGTCATCAGTCTAGTTCCCCACCTGCACGTCGCCGGTCATCCCCTTCTCCTCTACGACGACGCCAGACCTCCCCGCTCAATTCTCATCAGGGAAACTAAGCGGTGCAGCTCTTAAAGGTGAAGCTGCATCCACGATAATGACCTCAAATCCTCTCGTTGTACTGCCGACACGACGAAATTTGATTGACGTAGACGTTAACAGTCTGACTGTTTCTGCACTTATTGACACCGGGGCGCATAATTCTGTGATGAGTGCTCGACTTCGTCGCTGCCGGAAAACGTTCTCACACCGGCTGCTTCTGGCATCATCTTTGTCGCCGACGGAAGAAGTCTTGACATCACAGGAATGTGCACAGCACGCATCACAATCGCCGATCACCCCACATCTGTTCTCTTTGCAGTTATTGAGTAGTGCCCCAATGACCTGATTCTTGGATTGGATTTCTTGTCCACTCATGCCGCTCTCATTGATTGTGCAACCGGAATTCTTCAACTTGAACCGCCTCGACTTGGAGCTGTGCCGTCCTCACCGCCACACCGCTTGTGCGCTGTTGATTATGTTTGGCTGTCACCACAAGCCACCACGTTTGTGGCCTTAACGATATCACCAGCTCTTCCTGACGCTGGCTACATAGTGTCTCCATTAGTGGATGTGCTCTTAGGGCGAAGTGTTGCTGTGCCGCATACCATCGTGACTATCGTGGACAACTAGGTTCAGCTTCCGCTTCTCAACTTTAGTACTTCGACCCAAGTTCTCCCGCAAGGCATTTCGTTAGGCCATGTTTCCCCACTTGATGCATGTAACATCGTGGCATTAGACCCTGAAGACAGTTCGTCCCCTATTGCAGCCAGCCAAACAAACGCACCTACCGATGAAATCACGATGATGATTGCCCCTGATATTCTGCCCTGTCCGGCTGCGCAACTCCACCACGTTCTGACCACCTACCGAAATAATTTCGACATAGATAACCGCCCTTTAGGTCAAACGTCCGTCCTGCGTCATCAAATACATACCGTCGATGCAAGTCCTGTTAGACAGCGACCATATCGTGTTTCCCAGTCCGAACGCCTTGTCATACAACGAGAAGTCGAGAAGATGCTCTCCAAAGGATTCATAGAGGCCGCTTCAAGTCCAGGAGTGTCACCTATTGTTTTAGTCAAAAAGAAGGATGAAAGTTGGAGATTTCACGTCGACTATCGTGCGTTGAACAAGATAACCCGCAAAGACGTATATCCGCTGCCACGAATCGACGACGCCCTTAACTGCCTTCATGGCGCGCGATAATTCTCATCTATAGATCTGCGTGTGGGATATTGGCAAATTTCTTTCGACAACTTAGACCGCAAACAAACTGCCTTTGTCACACCGGATGGCCTTTATCAGTTCAAGGTTATGCCTTTTGGGCTGTGCAACGCCCCGGCAACGTTCGAACGCATGATGGACTCTCTCCTCCGTGGTTATAAATGGTCCATCTGCCTTAGCTACCTCGACGATGTGATTGTTTTTTCTCTAACATTTGAAAGCCACCTAACTCATTTGTCGACCATTCTAGCCGATGTTCGTCGAGTGGGAGTCCAGCTGAACTCGAAGAAGTGCAATTTCAGCCGACGAGAAATCATGGTCTTTGGTCAACGTGTAAGTACTGCTGGCGTCCAACCGGACCCTGACAAAATTAGCGCTGTCAAGAACTTTCCTCTACCTTCTACTACCAAAGATATTCGTTGTTTTGTGGGCTAATGCTCATACTTTCGACGTTTTATACGCAATTTCACTACAATTCCAAGACCACTCACTGATCTTCTGAAGAAGAATGCACCCTTCTCGTGGAGCCAAGACCAAGCAGCTGCGTTTTCCACGCTGATCCAACTGCTCACTTCACCACCAATACTGGCTCACTTCGACCCGTCCGCCACGACTGAATTTCGCACAAACGCCAGTGCTCACGGCATCGGCGCCGTCCTCGCTCAACACCAGGGGAGCAAACGCGTGTTATTGCGTATGGCAGCCGCCTTCTCTCCAGCGCCTTCTATCTTAGCGAAACTATTCGATAACGGAGCGCGAGTGTCTTGCGTTGGTCTGGGCTGTAGCGAAATTTCGCCCCTACTTGTATGACCGGGAGTTTTCAGTTATTAGAGATCACCATGCTCTGTGTTGGTTGTCGTCGCTCAAGGACCCAACTGGTCGCCTAGGTAGCTGGGCTCTACGTCTCCAGGAGTATAACTTCGACGTAATTTATACGTCTGGCAGGTTACACCAAGATGCCGATTGTCTCTCGCGTTATCCGGTGGACCCTGTTAGCCTCGCCGTCCTTGAGAGCGAGTCTTGTGTGCTCGCCATATACGATTTGTGCGACATCGGCACAGAGCAGCGCCGGGACGCAACCCTCAAGGCGGTCATTGAACGAGTATCTTCAGGACACTCCGACGCTTCGCTCCGTCAATATGTCCTCCGCAACAAAATTCTGTACCACCACAACATGAAGCCTGATGGCCCTGACTTTTTGTTAGTTATTCCCCGACACCTGCGTGCCACCATTCTTCAACATTTGCACGACGCTTCGATGGCAGGACACCTGGATTTTTCACGCACCTCTCACCATGTTCGGCAACGGTTCTTTTGGCCTGACCTGTATAAACTTTTGCGCCGATATTTCGCTGCTTGCGAGCGCTGCCAGCGTCGCAAACGTACCACTCTTTGTACGGCTGGCCTGCTCCAACCTATCGACATTTCCCGGAACCATTCTTCCACGTCGGCCTCGACTTGCTCGGACCTTTCCCACCGTCCGTGTCTGGCAGCAAATAGATCGCTGTCGCAACAGACTATGCGACCAGATATGCTATAACTCGTGCCTTGCCAAGTAGCTGCGCTACAGACGTTGCAGACTTTCCACTGAATGACGTCATTCTGCGGCATGGGGCTCCGCGCCAGCTTCTGATGGATCATGGCCGCTGCTTCCTCGCAAATTTTATCGACGAAATCCTCCGTAGCTGCTCTACCGAACATCACCTTACTACTGCCTACCATCGCCAGACCAACGGTCTCACAGAGCGGCTCAACCGAACTCTTGCAGACATGTTGTCCATGTACGTCTTTGCTGATCACCCTGACTGGGACGCAATGCTCCCCTACGTTACGTTTGCGTACAATTAATCAAGGCATGACACCGCCGGCTCTTCTCCGTTCTTTCTTCTGTACGGCCGCAACCCTGCCTTGCCATTCGACACACTCCTTTTTTCTGATACTACCAAACCAACGGTGTATGCTCAGGACATTGCTTCTCGAGCCCTCGTCGCTCGCCAAATCGCGCCCACTAGGCTAACTGCTTCTCAGGCCTCACAAAAAGTCCGCTACGATGACTGGCACAGCGATGTTGACTACCCTGCTGATTCTCTCGTCCTACTTTAGACGCCGCATCGGCGTGAACGCTTGTGCGAGAAGCTCCTTCCACGATACACCGGGCCCTACAAAGTACTCCGCAAGGTCACTGACGTCGACTACCTCATCACTCGCGTTGAACCACACCACCTACTGATGTTTTTCATATGTCGTGACTAAAACGCTACTGCACTGTCAGTCCTGATTGACTTGGCGGCACCGTGACGGCGCTTCGTCCGCCGGGGGTGATATTACGAGGCAGTGGGCCTGGCTCCGCCCCGTCGTACACGCTTCGATAAAGAAGAAGTGGTGTCGGTGCGCGAGATCCTAGCAGCCCTTGGATGTCATACAAACCTGTAAATAATGCAAATACACTGCTTTCTCTATTTACGTATATTTGTAATCCCCGTAACAATATATTAGGACATGTTTGAGCACCATTATGGCGCCGGCTATTCCTTAGCTGTTGAATGAAACTTGAACACGTATCTTGATGTAAAACATACAAATTATAGCATACAAAATAGAACACTCGGGCACACATATGCAAAGACAGACTTATACGCACATATCACAACATAATAATAAGGAAATGTTCAAAAGTCACCGAATAAAGTCTCTGATAATGTCCCTCGTTAATATTTGGTCCACCCAGCAAAAAAGAACAGAGCACACGTCTGGTCCTTATGAAGATGTATTCGCTCGTGTGAACATAATAGTCGACACGTCATTTACTTCACAACACACACATGTTGGGTGTCACACGACACTGCACATAACAAGTACATGTGTTATACAAATGAAAGTTTGTTATTTCTTAGTACTTAGCAGCAATCCCCGGTCTTGTAAAAAACGTAACGTGTTAATGCTTTTAATGCGTGCGAATGTGAAACTCCAGTTGGCCACGGGCCCAGAAGTTTCTTCATGCTAAATGGTCTGCGGTCTAATGCCAACAGTTCAGATTTAAGATGGTGTCTCGGCGTGTCATGATGTGGACAGTCTATGAAAAGGTGCCATACGTCTTCATCTATAAATCCACATTCGCATTCGGGAGTTTTAGCTCTGCTCATTCTGTGCAAAAAATGCTTGTGTATGCGGTGGCTAGCCTCAATCGGTGAATTAGAGTTTCCATACTTGTATCTAATGCCAGCCTAATTTTGAATTCAATAACTGGATCGATGTTATGTAAATCGCAGCTCTTTGTACTTTGGTCATACCCAGCAGTTTCGCTCATCCTGAAAGTTGTAGTCTTTATAATACTACGCAATTCATTTTTCGAAATTGGTAAAGAAACAGTAACGTCTTTACGACGTGTTTTTCGTGCTGCTTCATCGGCAGCTGTGTTTCCAGGAATGTTGCAAAGGCCAGGTATCCACTTGAATTTGATCTCATGTCACGCCTTGTTTGCTTTGGGGAACTCTTTCAGCGTTTCGTATGTCATATAATCACTTAATACTGTCTTTTTTGTACTGGAGAGTGATCTTAATGCAGCCTGATAGTCACTGAAAGGAACCCATTTTCTAGCTATGCTGCCGAGTTTATAAACTTCAGAGCATACAGATTAGCGAAGATCTCAGCTGTAGTAGATGACGTCACGTGACATAATTAAACGATTCCTGTAAATTGAGCTGTGGTATGATAAATGCCGATGTTGAAGACGTTGTAATATTTGAGCAATCTGTGTAAATGTGTATGTACTCTGGATACCGCATGCGTATTTGATAAAGCGCTAGTTTTTGAGCAGCTTGGATGAACATGTCTTTCTTTCTGATAATGCCATCCGCTCGAATTTGAATGCTTGGTATTGCAAGAAGCAATGGAGGATGGTTCATTTCATAGCTCCAAAATTCATTTCTTGGTAATATATATACATTACTCTGTATATCTTTACGAGCGTTGCTTTTATGCCTTCGTAAAATCTCCAGTGCCAATGGTTGGTCCTCGAGTTGCGTCTGTGAGCGAAAAAAGTGGCGGCATGTTTCGAATGTCCTCATTACTCGTAAGGGTGGTGTCGAGTCTCTGCTATGACAAGGCTGCTGGAAGTAGCTCGTGGAACACATATGCAGACGCGCAGTCTCCTAGCTAATAATCTATGAAGTCGCTCCTCTGAAGTGCGGGAAAGGCCGTGTAAGACTGTCGCAGAATATGCAACTTTTCGTCATATTAAACCACTGTGAACAGCGAGCATCGATGATACAGGTCCGCCCCATGATGTCCCAGCAATTCTGCGGAGTATATGTACTAGCGTATTCACCTCGTTTTCGAGTTTATTTATGTGAGGTACCCATGATAGCTGCCTATCAAGTATTACTCCGAGAAACCAATGCTGTGTCACAATCATCAGTGGTTCTCCTTCTAAATTGAGATTGAAATTCTTTAACTTCTTACGGGTAAATGGCAATACAACTGTCTTTGCGTGCGATAGAATCATTCCTATTTTTTTTAAAAGTTGTTGATAATATTTATGCCGCCTTGCAACGCAATCTGAATTAATCGCATGTCCGTGCCATACAAATACAAGGTCATGTTGAAGATGCTGGGCCGAAAAGCAAGCATTATTTTCTGGGTGGCTAACGTGACAACGTTATCAAATAAGGCACATTGTGATGCGGCGGGCTTACTGATAAGTTGATAAAACTCATCTGCTACCACAACTTTCGGTTTGTGAAAGGCTACAGCAAGAGCACGAAATAGGAAGCTCTGTGATACAGGGCCACTAAATGCTCGAATTAAAAGCCAAATTCTCGGAACAGGTGTGCGGAGAAAGAGCGTGCCACAAAAATCACGCAAGCGTTGTTTTCCTTAATTTTTCTTGTCGTCTGCGCATTACACTGTGGATTTTCTGTGCATGTATGTATGCTTCTAAACTTCCGCTGCGGCGATATACCCTTTCTGAACGTCATCTGATGGCTCTTAGATGTTCATACTCTCCATCGACTGCAGCATAGTCTTTTGGAATCGAGACTTTCTTTGTACATTTATTCGCATTATCTTGTAGAAATTCAGTTAAGCTTTCAACTATCGTGAGTTCACTGTTTTGGTTCGTTAGGCGGTACCAAAAAGCTTTTTTAGTTCGTCAGTCTGCTGTAGCGTCTGATGTCATTTCGCAAGTAGGGGTGATTTATAAGAATGGGGAAATGGTCACTCCCACGTGTTTCTACGTCTGTTGTCCATCCCACACCATTCAGTAGAGCTTGGGAACACATGGTTACACCGATGCAACTCGAGTAATTATGCCCTCGGAGAAACGTTGGGGAGTCGTCTTTTAAAATTGTCAAATTGCATTTGTCTGCGGCACACTCAACAATGTTGCCACGTGCATCACATCGATCACCACCCCAGATTATGTTGTGCGCAATAAAGTCTCCACATACAAATGTATGTGAATTAGAAATATTGAAGATATTTGTTACCTCTTCCACCGAAATGCGGCTTGAAGGTTGTAGGAAAAAAATTGATCACTGTTACGCACAGCTCACCAAAGGATACCTTGCCAGCGACGAATTGCGGGAAGCCCGAATCACTTGAACTTGGTGAGAAGGTAGGTCCTTTCTGACGCACAAATGCACTCTGCGAGGACTACTTCGACGAGATGACTTATATATCACGTAGTTGGAGAGACAGAAATTATCATTCATTCCTGCGTTTTGGAAGCAAGGTATTGAAAAGTTATATTGCAAAAGGAGTTTACGGAAGTCAGCACAATTCCTTCGAAGACTATTGGAATCACTGGTGTATGGAGGCATCTTTATAACACTTATTCATATGTTACTTGTCGCAGGTTTGACCTGCATTGTTGACACAATGTTTCTAGAGGCAGCAGGGCTTTTACTTCTGGCAGGTTGTTTGCTTCCGGTAGAGCAGACAGGACCGCCTTAAGTGCTGCGAAAAGCATTGGTAGAATCAATTGCATGACTGATGCAGAGGCACGGTCCCCATCGAATGGTTCAGTTTCTGAGGCCTGTTGAGAATGACGCGACGCTTCGATGTGGAAGTTGGGGGGAACCCTGGCGCTGTCGGTTCTGCTACTCTCCGGCTGAGGTCGCGTGGGCGTTCGCAGCTTTGACGTGTAGGTTGGGTTACTTGAATGTACTTCTCGTGAGTGGTCTCTCGGGTGTGCTCTCGGCTATTCTCTTGGCGGTTCTCTTGGCGTGTTTGTTGGCTATTGTTGTTGCGGTGTGCGCTGAGGTAGATCATGTACAGGATGAACAATCTCAAAGTTTGGAGAGGGTTCGTTGGGGTGCGGTTTTCTTCCATGGATAAGGTCATGCCGACGCATTTTTGCAGCAGCTTTACTTTGCGGGCAGCCTGAATATGAGGCAGCGTGATTACTTGCACAGTTTGCACACTTAGGCTGAAGAACTGACTTGCACTCCTTAAAATGGTGTTCTTCTGAGCAGATCTTACACCAGCGTGTGTAACGGCAACTTTTCGCCATGTGTCCGAATTGCTGGCAGTTATAGCACCAAAGTGCTGGACCAAGATATTCTTCCACTAATTGACTGGTGAATCCTAAGTAGGTTCTTCCTGGAATCAGGTGGTCATCTCAAAAAGTCAGAATCACTGAGTGAAGTGGACGCGACGTTACTCCTCCACCTTCCTGGCGGTAGTATTTCATTTGCCATCGCGCAAATATAACCCCTGCATCTCTCAAGTACTCTAGGAGTTGTTTGTCTCAGTACTGCAGAGGAACATGTTTTACTTTCCCAACGTTCTGAGTGTATGACTCTGGGATGAAAGGCTTAACTTCCAGGCCGCCTACATTGGAAAGAATCAAAAGACGCTTGGCTGAAGCTAAGGAAGCAACGCTGACACTGAAGCTTCCATCTCTGATCCTTCTGAATGACTGCAATTTTTCTTCAGCAGCGGAAACTACTTCGGCTGACACTCGATTGGGGTTCACTTTCCAGAAGCTAGCACCTTTAGCTGTTGGACGAAAGACGCTTGGGATGCCCTCTGCTCGTTTCTTCTTATACGCAACCAACGAAAATGGTTCGTCTTCGTCCATATCTTCTTCATCACTTAGGTAATAAGTTGACGTTTTATCGTCCAAAGGATTCTCTTCTAAGCGAAGCTTCTTGCGCTCAGCTTCATCGTCTTCCATTGCTGCTGTGGTCGCTGGAGCCATTTCGTGGTTGAGAATCAGCAAACAGGCCGGTTTTATGATTTTTGGGTGCGCCTGTAAGCCCCAGGCTTTTCATTGTGTCCTGCAGTATCACTAATGTGTGTTCGCACACTTGGACGAGCATAAGGCTCGTGGGGATGGCTACCAAACACCGTAGTTGTGGCGTACTAGCCAAGTCTTGGATAAACGAACCTCGTACCTGTAAGGCACCGAGCCCTCGAAGTTTTCACCCGACGTGGTTGTGCTGCCTACTGTACAGATCTCTGTAAAACTCTTCCACTAATTTACTATCCTATTCATATTGGTATTTACTTTGCCCTTCTTCTCCCTTAGTGCATACATCTGGTTTTTGCCTATCCCAAGTGTTCTCCTCACTGCTTTGACGCTTCCTATGTTCTTCAGAGCGTGTTCCATTCTCCCTATGTTATACCTTCTTACATAGGATACCTTACGCTTATTAATCAACTTCGAAAGCTCTACCAACTCTATTTTGTCTGTTGTACTTGAGGCTTTTATGCTTTGACACCTCTTAATGAGACTCTTTGTTTCCTGGGACAGCTTGTCATGGTCCTGTCTAACTACAGCCCCTCCAACTTCCACTGCACACTCCGTAATGATACTCGTCGATTATCATTCATTGCGTCTACGCTAAAGTGGTTTCCTCGGTAAGAGCCGAGTACCTGTTCTGAAGCGAGACTCTGAATTCCTGTACTTTCTCTTTCAGTGCTAGCTCATTGATAGGCTTCTTGCGTATCAGTTTCTGTCGTTCCTTCTTCAAGTCTAGGTGAAGTCGAGACCATACCAATCTATGGTCATTGCATCGTACCTTGCCAAGCACTTCCACATCCTGCACGATGCCTGGGTGTGCATTCAGTATAAAGTCTATTTCGTTCCTATTACTACATGCATGTATATTGATATACTAGGGGGCGACGCGCGTGTGTGCCTGACGAGGAAGACGAAGGGTTGTCTCCGCTCGATCGCTGGTGGACCGGTCACACCATTACCGCTGGTTTTGAATATATCTAATCCCCAGCCTCGTCGTTATGGCGTCTCTTCTTTTCCGTAACATAATTGGTGAAGGTGGCACGTTCCCCGTCTTCACCACGAAGCTTCGCAGTGGCTGAACCCTTCAGTCTCCGGCCATGGCTACCAATCACAACAGCCCGTCAGCGTCTCCATCTGTAGCTCCAGCCACTACATACCTGACGATGCCCACCCCCCATGATCCCGGCACATTCTCCGCACAACCTGGGCTCGACGTCGACTACTGGCGCCGTATGTACGAGCGTGTTAGCCACACAGACCGGTGGGACCCTACCATGATGCTCACCAACGTAATATTTTACTTGGACGGCACCCCACGGGTCTGGTTCGACGCCCATGAGACCAAGTTCACCAGCTGGAATACCTTCACGGAGCGACTACGCAACATCTTTGGAGACCCCTCCGGTCGCCAAATGGAAGCGCGAAAAGAACTCGCCACTCGTGTGCCGTCCTCAACAGAGTCGTATGTCTCGTACATACAGGACGTGCTCACGTTGTGCCGAAAAGTCGACGAGCAAATGACAGAGAGTGACAAGGTGGGCCACATGCTTAAGGGTATCGCGGATGACGCCTTCAATTTGCTCGTCTACAGTAACGTCATGACCGTAGATATGACTATCAAGGAATGCCGCCGCTTCGAAACGGTCAAAAGCCGCTGTGTTCTGCCTCAATTTACGCGGCTACCAAACACGGTTGTTACATCCACTTGCACCGATCTCGGTGCCGCACCACCCATGCAGGACAGGGTGACACGAATAATTCGATGGGAGCTTGGGGCGTCAAGTCCGGCATAATTTCCTCCACATCCACTGGACCATGGAGCCGCAAAAACGCCTCCGCCAGTCTCCGTTATTCAAGCCGTTGTGAGGCAGGAAATTGCAAAGCTCGGTTTCCTGTGGCCTGCTCTATCTCCCGACCCGTCTCCAGACTAATGACAACAAATGCACCACGCCATAACTTTCATTTTATTCCGTGATACCGCAATCCGGCGGAATGGAGAACTGCAGACGACAAGCCGATCTGCTTCCGCTGCCACCGAGTTGGCCATATCTCCCGCTACTGCCGCAGCACTTGGACGCCCTCAAACTGGAGCCCATTTTCCTATACTCGACCATACGAGGACTTCCGTCGGTATTCGCCCAGTCGTGTACCCTTCTTCCGACGTCCCTAACGGCCGCTCCACTGCTATTTCGCCGTCACCTCAACGCCGCCGTTCCCCATCGCCCAAACCACGCCGCTATTCGTCGCCGGTCAACTATGGATTCTCTCAGACGAAAAACTAGATTATGCAGCTCCGGGAGGTAGTGCTGCAACGCTTGCGAATGATCCAAATCCTCCATTGACGCTCCCCACTGATACGAACTTGATTGACGTGTATGTGGACGGTATTTCTTTGACGGCGTTAGTCGATACCGAAGCTCAAGTGTCCATAATGAGTGCTCATCTGTGTCGCCTGCTCAAAAAAGTCCTCACGCCTGCAACAACTAAAGCCCTTCGTGTCGCTGATGGTGGAACTGTGGCCATCACTGAAATGTGTACCGCTCATGTTAGTTTAGCGAGCTGCCATGTCCCCGTTTTATTTACGGTGCTTGAAAATTGCCCGTACAACCTAATCTTTGGCATGGGCTTCCTATCGACGCATTCTGCCCTGATAGATTGTGCCGCCGGTGCTCTCTGCCTAGAACTTCCTCTTTTTCAGGATTCTTACCCTGAACTCAAGAACAGCCTGTGCACCACTGGCTTCTTCCGGATACCACCTAAAGCTTTCACATTCTTCGAATTGGCAACACCCTCTTCCATGCTCGACGGTGATTATATCGTTGCACCGATTACTGATGTTCTCCTGGCGCGTGACATTACTGTCCCACACTCCGTCGTAAGCATGACCTCTAACCAAACATGTTTACCTGTTATAAAATTCGGTTTCATAAAACAAGTGCTACCCCAAGGAATTTCGGTCGCCACGCTAAGGCCCTTAATTGACGACCACGTCACCTGTTTTACGGCAGACGTTTGTCCCGAGCACCCACATCACTCGCAGGATGCCACGTGCCTCGATGCGACCTTACGCTCTATGATCGCCCCGGACCTCAAACCTGAGAAGTCAACCGCGCTATGCCGCCTTCTGGCTTCATACCGCGACATATTCGACATCGACAGCCATCCACTCGGCCAGACTTCACTCGTCAAGCACCGCATTAACACAGGTGATTCTCATCCCATTCATTGGCGACCATACCGGGTGTCTGCCACCGAGCGTAAAGTAATTCAACAAGAAGTCACTAAAATGTTAGCCAAAGGAATTATTGAACCCTCTTCGAGCCCTTGGGCGTCCCTTGTTGTGCTCGTTAAAAAGAAAGATGGCACGTGGCGCTTCTGCGTGGATTACCGTCATCTGAATAGAATCACAAAAAAGGACGTTTACCCTTTACCGCGCATCAATGACGCTCTCGATTGTCTCCACGACGCCCGATACTTTTCTACAATAGACCTACATTCCGGCTTCTGGCAGATTTCTGTCGACAAAAACACCAAGAGAAGACTGCATTTGTAACCCCAGATGGCCTATATCAGTTCAAGGTTATGCCGTTTGGGCTATGCAACGCCCCATCCACGTTCGAGCGCATGATGGACTCTTTGCTACAAGGGTTCAAATGGTCAACATGTCTTTGTTATCTTGACGATGTCGTTATTATTCCCCAACATTTGAAACCCACCTTCAGCGTTTGTCAATGATTTTCGACATATTCTCACTGCAGGCCTTCAATTGAACTAGTCAAAGTGTCACTTCGGACGCCAGCGAATTGCAGTGTTGGGCCACCTTGTCGACGCCTCTGGTGTGCAGCCGGACCCCGAGAAAATTCGTGCAGTCACCAGTTTTCCTGTACCCCCGTCAGCCAAAGACGTCCGGAGTTTTGTAGGACTTTGCTCCTATTTCAGAAGGTTTGTGAAAGATTTCGCAACCATCGCTCAACCCCTCACAGAGCTTCTAAAGAAAGACGTCACATTTACGTAGGGTATCGACCAAGCTGCTGCTTTTTTTTCCCTTATCACGCTACTGACGACTCCACCCATATTGGCTTACTTTGACCCATTCACTCCGACAGAAGTTCAAACCGATGCTAGTGGTCACGGAATCGCAGCCGTGTTAGCCCAACGCCAATGGGGACACGACCTAGTTGTCGCCTACGCTATCCGCCTCCTTACAGCTGCTGAGCGCAACTATTCTATTATGGAGCGTGAATGTCTTGCTCTTGTTTGGGCAGTCACAAAGTTCTGCACATATTTATATGGCACTAATTTCTCTGTGAGGCAATGAATGAATCGGAATGAAGTAAACAATGAAATAGCAATATGAGTGAAAACAAAATTTATCATTCGCATTTTCTCACAACAATCAATTATAAGTTCTATGAGCGTCCAGATTATGCATTAAACGCCGTTTCACTGTCACGCGCCAATTGATGCAGCAGATTTTCGCATCACCGCTTTTATACTTTACAACGATAAGCCGACCAAGTCCCAGTGAGCCGAGACTGACAGCTCGTGCGCTCTTCCCGGCATGTGATGGTCGCTCCGCGATTCTCCCTGGTTCCACTTGTGTTCATCATTGACAGCCGTCAAGAAACAATGCAGGGCTTCAGCACTTCAAGAACGGCATCCGGAACTGCATCCACCGGTAAATTCAAAAGCCGTTCAAGCGGCGCGAAAAAGAGCGGGCCGAACAAAAGGTGTGAGAAAAAAAAGTAAGTACGAAACGAGCCCGAATGGCGGGAAGGAGGAAACGATGCAGCTCGCGTACTGCACAGCCCAGCCTTCCTCTCCTCCTCGACACGCTGACAGAGACGTGTCCCGGTCTCGCCCATTGCAGATGACGTGCTTCGGCGCCCGAGGAGAACGGGACTGACTGAGCCCGCGTAAAACAGGCGAGGTCCTTGCAGAGTGACACCAGGCACGCGTCAGGAGTTCGACCGCTACGTTTCGCAACGTACGCGAAACAAAAGGGCTAATTGTTTCAGCAGTTAACCTTAATTACCGCAAACGACCAGTCCGCAAACGAAAATGAACCGCGAACTCACTTATCGACGAGGAAATCGCCTGCAGATTTTAATCGCAAGAATTTTCCCCGTATGACAAATTGTTGCCACAATACAAGGTCTTGGGGGATATAATAGGAACAAAGTATATACAAAACTAAGTAAAACCAGGCGAATATTAGTTTACATAAGAATGCGATACGGCACAGTTTTGAATCTTGTCGTCGAACATGTGAACCAGAAATGTGGCGACCGGGGTGTGCGGAAAAGCGAGAAATGAACTGAATGCGGCGGTTGGAGGGGCAGTTCTGAATTGGTAAGAGTATACTTGGTTAGAGACGCCGGTGAGAAATAGCGCCAACGCACGTACCGCCAATCTTCGTGTGAAAACTGCGGTGAGCACAGGCTGTGAACATCCAATAAAGATCTACCCAACACATCGGCACGTCGAGTATACGCTTTTAGCGCTCACCGAACATCGCTCGCTGCTTTAAAGGCTATGCGAAAAAAAGAAGCCCTCACCAAACGACTATGCGTCAACTTGGGGGGAAAAAAGTACAGAAAGAAACAGAAACGCGCCGCTTCTTACCACAATGTCATTGACAAAATCTTCGCGTTACGTATATATATACTCATACAGCTTATTTATAGCTTGCATGTACAGTGATAGTAGGAGAAGGGATGGGGGGGGGGGCGTCACAGTCTGATTTCGTGTCATAGTAAAAAAAGAGAACTGAGTGCCCGTTGCTATGCTACTGTTTATATATTTCGTGCCACGTCCGACATGTCACTTTGAACAAAATAAGTTCTCTGATTGGCCACACAGCTTTCTGTGGCGCATACGCGTTTGTTGGGCTGGCTGCTGCCTTCATTCTTTAGTGAACCAGTGGTAAGTGGTGAGACTGTAACAAGACGGCTAGACGGGCGAGCTGGTGATGATTCACCAACTAGTCTATTTGGTGATTGTGCTTACGATTCACCAACCAGCCCACGTAGTGATTGTGGTTATCATTAACCAACTAGCCCATTTAGCTATAGCGCTTACCCTTCACCAACTAGCCCACTTAGTGATAGTGATTACCATTCACCAACTAGCCCACTTATGATAGTGGTTACCATTTACCAACTAGCCCACTTAGCGATAGTGGTTACCATTCACGAACTAGCCCCTCTAGTGATAGTGGTATTTGATCATGTCCATGGCGAATGCCCGTTTACGATGGCCGCAAGCGTTATCACGGGTCTCGACATGAAATGTTCGACCAAAATGAGACCAGTTTCGCTGTTAAGCATCGTCCTATGTAGACTGCACATATGTCATTTGTCTAGATGAGTTTTTTTTATGAATTTGTAGCTTGTCAAGATAAAGTCTTCCACCAAGATCAATGTTGCAAGAACAAAAATGTGAACCCTGATCACGCTAAAGGTGGTTCTCGAAAGAAACAATGAGCATCAATAGGTAGTGACATCAACGTGGTAAGAGAAAGGTCGCGCAACAAGCGAAACGTGGTTTAGTAATACCCCAGTATACCATACCACGCAGTTTGACTCACACATTATACACGTTTATAGAGTTTCACTAGATTACAGCGAATACCTTCTCCAACAAGTTTTCATCGACAGCCACAGCCGACATGAGGCTGCCTCAGAGAACAAATATTTTGGCGCATTCCCTATCAATGAGATTTCTCTGCCTCGCACTTGTGCTCGTCTTTGTTTCGCGGAAGCCCGGAGTGCGTACATGACACTAAATACCAGTTCCTCAAGACTACAATTGGGTTGTAGTCATGTCATATCAGCGACAACGTCACTCCCATCCATAGCCATCTTAGTCACGTTTATGCCTTTGGAGACAACGCTGTCACCCAACCTGTCATCCCGTTCCCTATTAAACGCGTTTGCGGGGGCGCAGCTTCCACGAGACAGCCCTTCGAAGCAACTCCGCGAGAGTGCACCAGCTAGAAATAGCCGTTCCTCCGACGTCGTCGCTGCAAACTCGATTGCTAAACGGCGACATTACATAAGGCTTCTCGGAGAGCACTGAACTCTACACCATTGTGTTGTCACCCCAAGCCTGCTGCAACATCTCAGTTCACTTTAAAGTAAACAGATCTATTTATTAAGTATCTTAAGAAAGGAGCTTGCTGATTTGACACCACAGAAAGAGAGAGAGAAAGAGGAGAGAGAAAAATAAAGAGAGAAGGAAATAGAGAAAAAGAGAGAGGAAGAGAGAAAGAAAAAAATAAAGAGAAAGTAAAAAAAGAAAAATAAAAAGAAAGAAAGAAAGAGAAAGAAAGAAAGAGAAAGAAAGAAAGAGAAAGAAATAGAAAGAAAGAAAAAGAAGAAGGATAAAGGAAATAGAAAAATAAAGAAAGAGAGAAAGAGATAAAGAGATAAAAAGAAAGAAAGAGCATGTGCGATAGTTTATGTAGTGGTAAGCGCATCAGATGGAAATATAGAGAGGTGGAGAGAAAAACACCAGGTGCGTATAGCTGCAGTGCAACGTGCCCGAAGATAACTGTAGCTGCGCAGAATGTTTTCTTCCGGGGCACGTGCCCCACCGAAATTACGTATACATTTACATAATTTAGCCGCTAAGTAAATCACAGTCAGGAACACAACTACAGATGAACGCGGCTCTGTGGGTGCATTGCTATTCGCGGCGAAATTATGGGCTTAAGTTAGTAATAACTGTAGCCTGCAAACTGTCTTCATAAAATGTATATATTTAGGCGGATTAATCGAGCAATTCTGGGGAGGACGTATAATCCAGGAGTACGTATGAGTACATTGTAGATGTAAATATAATGGGAGATATTCTGGAAGTCGAGAGGTACAACGTGGGCTGCATTGAAAAAAAAATACGCGTGTCGTCTTTGCGCAGTCGTATCCATAGAAGACGCGTCTCACAGAGCAGTTCTTAATTTTTTATGGATAATTGTGGCTGTTAAAAATTATGTAGAAAACGAGTAGTGGTGATATCATCATTAAGATCAGATTAGAGCAGTGCATTCGGAATAAAGAAGAGGTGAATGGGCGGGCTTCGCCATGGAGACGGCGGCTCGTCCTTTTCTCTACAGTTGCGTCACATGAAACGTGCCATCCAATGAAGTGAGCAATGCGGCATTTTGTCAATTCCTTTCTCAGCCACAAGTGAAGCAACAACAATCCATGGCATAAAGCGGAAAGACGTCGTTCCGCAGTCGATATTTAACGATACTTTTTTTGTACATTGAACTTTCATTAACACGGCCGTACCTGCTGTGAAAAAAAGATGATACGCCCCTTGCCGAGAACGCTGTCGATGAGCTTCGCTTATTTCGAAACCTAACCACAGCAGCGCATAACTGAATGCAGCTAGACTGAATTGTTGGCTTTAAGGGCCCGAAAAAAGTGTCTGCGTTATTCCTGCGTAATATTGTTTTCGCACGCACATTTACTGTACAATACTTTTTTCGCGATTCGAACGGCTTTCGTTACCCAATAGCCGGTCAGCAAATTGGCAAATCATCAGACACTTTTCCCGTTCATTTGCCATTCTGACTTTGATCTACGAAACAGAAATATTTCCCTAGATTTTACGCGCGCCTCCTATGCTGAAAAAGTTTATTGTTTCTTTAACGTAGATATAGCTACGTCAAACAAGCAGTCGGTAAATTGACGGACTGACGCTCGGCTTCTTTAGGTGCTCTCAGTTACGTGACAATTTAGTAATTACGGCACAGGGCAAATGGGGGCCGGAGAACACTGGTGACAGGTCCGTAAAAAGAAGAGAGCTCATTATATAGGCACTGCTCGCGCGCTCCAAGCGCGTCATGAAGCCCCTCCCCCACCCCCCTTTTTTTCGACTGCTGGCGCCGTATGAAAATCGCTAAGGGCACCGTGAAGCCCTTCTCAAGTCTTCTCCTTTGACGATTACCGCCTCTCGCTCCAATTAAAGCACTGCTAATGTGTTGGTTTGTCCCGGCCCTGCGGCTCTCACGTTTTCTTGCAGCAGGTGCAGCCTGTGTATATACCAAGTATATACAAACGAGCGCGTGTCGTCGTCGCCTCGTAACGAGCACCGGGGTCGGGTGAATCCTCTTAACCCTCTCTCGTTCTCTCCGTGTGCGCCTCCCTTCTTGTTGGCACGGCGTCGCCCTTTCTGCTCGCCGACACCTCGCCCTGCCGACGCGTGCTTTCTCGCGGCGCTAACGTGCGTCGTGGCAGAACACGTCTTCTTCGCGGTTTCCCAGTCGCCTGTATTTCCACACATTTCCTCGTTCCGCTGGGACCGAATGAGGACTGTGTTGACAAGGATGCCCTCCACCCTTTCTAATGTAGCGTGTATATTTATGCCATACCCTCGTCTGAATGCGTATTACACGTAGCCTCCTAGATTTTTCTTGCCTGCCGGATTATCGGCGGTCACTTGGGAAGCGGCCGTCGTCGGAACTATGGTGATGGCGCCACTTAAGTAGGGATATCTTTAAATAATTTTTTTTTCTGTTTTTGGAGCCTATATGCAACAAAAATAACATAAAAAGTTTTAAAAAGGCGTAAACGTAATTATAATTAACCCTACGTAAGTACCGCTGTTATAGATGGCAGGCGTCTCGCGCTCATTCAGCAGGCAACCCCTTCAATACAAGGCATAGCCTCTGAAGTTAGCAAACGCCAAAACTGGCAATCTCAAAGGCCAAGTACAAAGACCCTTACCCCTACGTAGGTAGCGCTGCCATAGATGACGGGCGTTTCGCGCTCATCCGGCAGGCAAGGGAAATCTAGGAGGCTATGGTATGACTGTACCCTGATTGACATAAGCGTGCAACGCTGTGTGCCCGCTGAGCAAAATGTGTAGTAACGTCGTGTACTTCGTGACCCGCAAATTTCCGCTCGCGCCGAGAACAAGCCTACTTGTAAGATGGCGCGACGGATCGCAATCCAAAAAACCAGAAATGGAATTGGACGCAAACTTTTCGAAAGCCACGTATACTGATGTAGCGTTCCTTTAGGGGGACTTACCAAGACAGTGAGCTGGGGAGAGACGAATGTGTTCCGCTGTTTATTGTCCCTCTTTTAAACCATCTCTTGTTTCCTCCACCCTGAGCTCCCCACGTTGATGGTTCAGGCACAGACTGCTTCAACTGACAACCGCAGTTGGAAAGTAACGAACTCTTTTCACATGCTGCTTAGCCTAAAAAATGATTTCGCGTGTTTTCTCATAACACCGGACCGTTCTTTTTCTTTTCATTAAATTTTTTTGCAGGGAACGCTGTCATTAGGATATAGCGAATATGCGCACTTAAGTTGAAAAATCCTTGTAATTACTTGTCTCTGTTTTATAGTACAAACTACGCTTGTCTAATCGTTTTAAGGTAGTGATTGTTGAAACGTCGTATATTGGCGGAACGAACAAAATCTTCCATATGCCAGTGGTGAGCACGATTGCACAAGCCGGGCGGCATGCATTGTAGTTGGGCAGCTACTGCGGGGATGAAAACCGTCACTGTAATCGAATAGTAATAGTGAGAGGGCCCGTCGCTGTAGGCAAATCGTAAAAAGGAGGGGATCCGTCATAATAACGCTGCAGCCATAGACGCGCGCACAAATAAAAAGAAAGAAAGGGGGAAAAAACATTGAGAGCGAATAGGTGGGCTCCCCCTTCCAATAGCTCGAATTTGCGCTGCCTTGTGGTCCTAAAGATTTCCGAAGGAGGAGGTCGCGCAAAAACAAAAAATGGGGGGGGGGGGTGCTGAAGTGAACATTTGCTGCACCCCATTGATGGAACCGCATTAAGAGGCCTGGGGTGCGGCCTCACCGGCCAACACCGCCGAGAACGCACTCCCTCACCAGAGAAGGATTGGCCACCCTGGTGCAGTATCTGGCCACTACCTCCCACATGCTTACGTCAAATAACTCACGGCCCTCAGTCCCCAGCAGCTGCGAAGCAACTGACCACGGCGGCGGTCAGATCTGCAACGCAGCAGAGGCTGCTAAGAATCTCTGGATCCGGACAAGCCGCAATTGGAACCTGAACTTGGCAACGTTTAACGCTAGAACCTTATCTAGTGAGGGAAGTCTAGCTGTACTATTCGAGGAGCTAGAGGGTGTTAAATGGGATATAATAGGGCTCAGTGAGGTTAGGAGGACCGATGAGGCCTATACAGTGCTACAGAATGGGCACGTCCTTTGCTACAGGGATTTGGCAGACAGAAGAGAACTGGGAGTGGGGTTCCTAATTCACAGAAACATAGCTGGCACATAGAGGAATACTATAGCATTAATGAAAGGGTGGTAGGTATCGTAATTAAACTGAGTAAAAGATACAAGATGAAGGTAGTACAGGCTTACGCGCCTACATCCAGCCATGATGATGCTGCAGTTGAAAGCTTCTATGAAGACGTGGAATCGGCAATGAGTAAGGTAAAAACACAGTATCTTATAGTGATGGGCGACTTTAATGCAAAGGTAGGGAAGAAGCAGGCTGGAGACCAGGCAGTAACGAGATTATGGCATCGGTACTAGAAACGCCAGTGGAAAGCTACTAGTAGAATTCGCAGAACGCAATAATTTGCGGATTTTGAATACCTTCTACCGAAAACGAGAAAACCGCAAGTGGACATGGAGGAGCCCTAATGGCGAAAATAAGAACGAAATAGACTTTATAATGAGTGCACACCCTGGAATCGTGCAGGATGTGGAAGTGATTAGCAAAGTACGATGCAGTGACCATAGAATGGTACGGTCTCGAATACGCCTAGACTTGAAGAAGGAACGACAGAAACCGATACGCAAGAAGCCAATCAATCAGCTAGCACTGAGAGGGAAAGTGCAGGAATTCAGAGTGTCGCTGCAGAACAGGTACTCGGCTCTTAGTGAGGAAACCAACCTTAGCGTAGATACAATGAATGATAATCTGACGAGTATCATTACGGAGTGTGCAGTGGAAGTTGGAGGCAGAGTAGTTAGACAGGACACTGCCAAGCTTTCCCAGAAAACGAAGAACCTAATTAAGAAGCGTCAAATCATAAAAGTGTCAAGTAGAACAGACAAAATAGAACTGGCAGGGCTTTCGAAGTTGATTAAAAGACGTAAGGTATGCGACGTAAGAAGGTATAACATGGAGAGAATTGAACACGCTCTGAAAAACGGAGGAAGTGTCAAGGCATTGAAGAGGAAACTTGGGATAGGCAAAAGTCATATGTATGCACTAAGGGACAAAGAAGGCAAAATAACTACCAATATGGATAGGATAGTTAAAATAGCGGAGGAGTTTTACAGAGATCTGTACAGTAGCCGAGACAACCACGACCTTAACCCAATAATTCCCAGTATGAGAAACATTTTTTCAAACTTCAAAATATTTCTTGGCCATGCTCTTAGAGTCACTAGGAGTACAAATGTTCAATAAAAAACTTGAAGATATAGCCTGCAAATTATTAATGGGAGGTTGCATATGTGCAACAATGGGCAGTAGTGTATAAAATGGAGGCCAAGCCAAGTGAAAAAAAAACTTTTTATTGCCACCAATTATTTTGGCGAATTTTCAAAATTGAAGAAAGCACAAAACTGAAGCATAGCTGTTTGACGCCTACTGGTGAAAACTAACAAAACAGTTACGGTCTTTGTTGAACCACAACATCACCTTACACTTGGCACACAAAACATAGGTTTACCCTCCTGGGCATGCCTTACAGCGGTTCTGTTTTGCATTCCATGTGGGCCAGTGCTCCTTGCTGTCTCTTCTGACATCCCGGGGGACATTTAGGCACACTTTCTTGAATGGTGTGACATTCTGAATCGAAGGGCGCCCTGGTGGTCGTTTGTTGAGTAAGATCAGACTTGTTTCAAGCTCAGAGAGGAATTCTCTCAAGGATGTAGGCGGCCGTTTGTGCTGCTGGAGAATTCTCTTGTGCATGAACCATGCAGTAACAACTGATATTTTGAGCGTGTGCCAAAACAAATATATATACCAGCGTTTAGACCTGTTAGAAAAGCGATAGGAGAAGCCCATTTTTTCAAGAAGATCCACGCCACCCATTGATCTGTTGTAGGAAGGAATGATCGCTGGACAATCGACAAAAATGTGCTTTTTCTCCTTGCTGTCCCACCTTTTGACTGATGTAAGCGAGTCAGCACCAATGCAGTTCCAAAGAAGAGTAACAGTGCGGTTGTCATGCCACTTCGCTGCCGCCATTGTCTTTTGGTCACACAAAGTGACTGAAATATCACAGGTGCCCCGACCTTGCTTTTTCATCAATTTCTCCTCCATCAACTTGCTGCAGCTCAGTCTGTTTTCACGAACCGTACCAATATAGGAAATTCCCATTCTTGAAAGCTCCTCTAAAAGCTGAGGGCCTGCGAAGAAGTTATCAGCGACGACTAGGTTGTCGTCTCGCTTCGGTAGGCTGGAACACAGCTGGAGCACGACAGCAGCTCCCAACCCAGGCTGGTAGCCACCCTGGCTGCCATAAAAACCTTTGTTTCAGCGCTGGTAGACATCAAAATCATAACACAGACCTGATTCCCCGGAACGTGCCCAAAGTTTTAGACCCCATTTACTCTTTGGTTTATTATGCATGTACTGACGAATGTAACACCGCCCACAGAAAGGGATCAAGACTTCGTCCACTGCAGATTTTTTTTCTTGGGGCAAGACAACCATGTTGCTGCGCAAGGAACTGAGCCATGGGCGCACTTTCCAGCATTTGTCTTCTTTTACTTTGTCTTTGGCCGCTTCATCATCGAAAAAATGCAGGTGGCTTGTGATCTTTTCGAATCTGTTATGGGACATTACCTGGGCTACTAATTCATATCTACTTCCATTTTCCCAGTAAGCACGAACCCTGTGCATGTTTACGAGTCCCATCCTGAAAAACATGCCCAGCACAGGTGTAAGTTTTTCTACGGTGAGGTTTAGAGTGGTTCCATGTTTTTGAAAGTAGTACTTATTGTTTTCATCGACGACAGCCTTTAGCATGGATCGAGAAACAAACATGTCAAAGTATTCCACTGCACTCAGCGGCTCTGCAGGTGGCAGCGTAAAGTTGTTCTCCAAACTACCTGCTTCGATATCAAAATCCTTCTTCACCCATGTGTACCACCTTTTCATGTTCCGCGGTGTCCGTTCTACAGGAGCCGCATCTGTCGAGGTAGCAACCTCTTCCTCAGCTTCTTTTACCTCAGTTTGGATGGCATTTCCTTCTTCACTGCTGTCTCCAGACACTTCTTCGCCACTTTTTTTTCATCAGCGGAAAAATCGCTCTCATTAGGGTCGATAACATCCAGCAGGTTTGCATGAACAAAACGCTTCGGCCTCTCTTTTAGAACAGAATAGAATGTTGAGTTTGAAATTGCAGTATGTCCCTGAAAAATTGTTAAAACAGCAAAATTAGCAAACAAACATCCGTTCACACACTCCAAACGAATGCGTGTCACGATATGTAAGACGCATTTTAAGGAGAAAAGCCATGTTGCATATTTGCAACAATGAAAATTGTGGCATTTAGTGCCCACTGTTGCATATGTGCAACACACCACTAGCAAAAAATATTTTCTCGAACAGAGCAAGCAAAAAACTAACTTTTGTATTCTAGATTACTGTCAAGAGTGTTTCGAACACACAATCAGTGAAAAAAGCAGCGCAGGTTAACTTGAGGGCTCATAAAAAAATATTTACAGTACCTTGTTTGCGGAGCTCGACGACGACGTGGATGCTGTCATTTTGAAAACTGCAGATACGACGAATGTGGTCCCCAAGCGGCTGAAAATTGTACTGCGTGGAACGAAGAACCCTCAAAATAACACAGTATGAACAACTTATACCGGTGCATTAGGATCCTTGCAATCGGCAGGGCACGGACATGGGTGTTGCATATATGCAACAAGGGGCAATAATGGGTTAATACTATAAGAACTAGCAGTAACCCAGATTACACCCCACCAGTAATGATAGAAGAAGTCAGAAAAGCTTTGGAGAGCATGCAAAGGGGCAAAGCTGCTGGTGAGGATCAGGTAACATCAGATCTGCTGAAAGATGGAGGACAGATTGTGTTAGAAAAACCAGCCACCCTGTTTACGAGGTGTCTCCTGACGGGAAGAGTACCAGAGTCTTGGAAGAACGCTAACATCATCTTAATACATAAGAAAGGAGATGACAAGGACTTGAAGAATTACAGGCCGATTAGCTTGCTCTCTGTAGTATACAAGCTATTTACAAAGGTAATTGCTAACAGAGTAAAGAAAACATTAGAATTCAATCAACCAAAGGAACAAGCAGGATTTCGAACAGGCTACTCAACAATTGACCACATTCATACTATCAATCAGGTAATAGAGAAATGCTCAGAGTATAACCAACCACTATACATAGCCTTCATAGATTACGAGAAGGCGTTTGATTCAGTAGAAATATCAGCCGTCATGCTAACACTGCGGAATCAGGGCGTAGATGAAGTATATATAAACATTCTGGAAGAAATCTACAGGGGATCAACTGCTACCATAGTGCTTCATAAAGAAAGCAACAGAATACCAATCAAGAAGGGTGTGAGGCAGGGGGACACAATTTCCCCAATGCTATTTACCGCGTGCTTACAGGAGGTTTTCAGAAGCCTAGAATGGGAACAGTTAGGGATAAGAGTCAATGGAGAATACCTTAGAATGCACTTCGCCGATGACATTGCATTGCTGAGTAACTCGGGGGACGAATTGTAACTCATGATTACGGAGTTAGACAAGGAGAGCAGAAAGGTGGGTCTTAAAATTAATCTGCAGAAAACGAAAGTAATGTACAACAACCTCGGCAAGGAGCAGCGCTTCGAGATAGGTATTAGTGCACTTGAAGTTGTAGAAGATTATGTCTACTTACGGCAGGTAATAACCGCAGAGCCGAACCCCGAGATTGAAGTAACTAGAAGAATAAGAATGGGGTGGAGCACATTCGGCAAGTACTCTCAAACGATGACAGGTAGATTGCCACTATCCCTCAAGAGTAAGGTATATAACAACTGTATCTTGCCGGTACTTAGCTACGGAGCAGAAACCTGGAGACTTACAAAGAGGGTTCAGCTTAAATTGAAGACGACGCAGCGAGCAATGGAAAGAAAAATGGTAGGTGTAACCTTAAGAGACAAGAAGAGAGCAGAGTGGATTAGGGAACAAACGGGGGTTAAGGATATCATAGCTGAAATCAAGAAGAAGAAATGGACATGGGCAGGGCATGTAGCGCGTAGACAGGATAACCGCTGGTCATTAAGGGTAACTGACTAGATTCTCAGAGAAGGGAAGCGGGTTAGGGGGAGACAGAAGGTTAGGTGGGCAGATGAGATTAAGAAGTTTGCGGGTATAAATTGGCAGCAGCAAGCACAGGACCCGGTTAACTGGCGGAACATGGGAGAGGCCTTTGTCCTGCAGTGGACGTAGTCAGGCTGATGATGATGATGATGATGATGATGATGATGAATTTCTCTGTGATAACTGACCATCATGCGCTATGTTCACTTACGTCAATGAAAGATCCTACTGGCCGCCTCGGGCGCTGGGATCTGCGACTCCAAGAGTATACCCACATGGTGACGTAAAAGCCCGGACGCCTACATCAGGACGCAGACTGCCTGTCCCGCTACCCAGTCGCTGAGTCAAGCACTATGCCTGACACCGACACCGAGCCTTGCCTCTTTTCCCTTTCGCAAATGACATGCATCGGTGACGAGCGGCGCTATGATGCGTCCTTGCGTGCTATAATTGAGCGCCTCGAAGCACCATCTTCTAGTCAGTCCCATCGCTCATTCGTGCTCCGTGATGGTGTATTATACCGCCAAAGTTTTGAGCCGGATGGACCAGCTCTGCTCCTTGTCCTTTTGAAACACCTTCGCTCGGAAGTTCTACATGAACTTCATGAACTTCCGACTGCTGGTCACCTTGGTGTGTCACACACTTACGACCGAATACGCCGACACTTCTACTGGCCAGGGCTTGCACGCTCAGTCAGAAGATACGTTGCGGCTTGTGAGAAATGTCAACGCCGCAAAACTCCATCGACACTTTCCGCCGAACGCCTTCATCGACTTGATATTCCATCAGAACCGTTCTTCCGCGTTGGCTTGGACCTACTTGGCCCTTTCCCCTTGTCTTCCTCGGGTAACAAGTGGATAGCCGTGGCCACCGACTACGCCACACGTTATGCCATCACACGAGCTCTCCCAACAAGCTGCGCCACAGATGTCGCCGACTTCCTCCTCAAGGACGTGATTTTGCAACACGCAGCCCCACGGCGGCTGCTTACAGACCGTGGCCGCACCTTTTTTGTCGAAGGTCATAGCCGACATCTTGCAGTCCTGTAAACCTATACACAAACTGACTGCGTCATACCACCCGCAAATCAATGTACTCACGGAGCGTCTAAATCGAAATTGTACAGACATGCTCGCCAAGTATGTTTCTATCAACCACACCGACTGGGATCAAGCGTTGCCGTACTTCACATTTGCCTACAATTCTTCACGCCATGACACTGCCGGTTACTCTCCATTTTTTCTCCCCGCAGGGGCGCCTGCGCAAGTAGGCGTTTGGTGTGTAGCGACACCACGGACCCGAGCTAACGGGGGAGTTTCAGCTCCCTCCCACGCCTAGCCGTGCGTGGCTTTGCCGTGTCCGGGGAAAAGGGGATCCTGGGGGTTGAGCCGACGCTGGGTGATTGGACCTTTAAGGCCCCCCAGCAGGGGCAACACACCCCTTTGGCCCCGGCTTCACGTAGACGGCACCCCTGGGCTGACCCACCCAGGGGAAATCGGCAGTCGCCTTTTCCTATCTCTCTCTCCCTACATCTTCGTCTTTATCTCTTACTGTTTATCTGTCCTGTCTTCTACTCTCTTCTGTTTACTTCCAAACTTCCTGGCGGCGAGGGTTAACCCTGTGCAAATAGCCTACCTTGGTCTAGGCGCATTGGGTTATAGTTGCGTTGTACGGCTGGCGTCTGCAGGTTTTAGCATCCACAAACTTGTAGCGTCCCCTTGTTGGGCTCCGTGGTGGGTGGCCGCCAACGCTTCTCAAGAAAATTAAACTGGCATGCATGAAGCATTTCCCCTATTAAGTGATCGTACCGCCTTAAAGCGTGTACGCACCGAAGACTTAGGCTTTTTCAACCGATCAAGTGAAAACTTCCCCCATTTTCATGTTATACGTAGTGAAATAAGCAGCAAGCAAGCCAGAACCGTATCACCCTTTGTAGTAGCCAGATGTCTCACAGAAACTCTTGGAGCCGGGTACAAAGTTACCAAAATGGCCAGCGGAGACCTCCTCCTTGAAGTCCGAGGAAAAGAACAGTTCGAAAAGCTACAGAATCTTTCAACTTTTGGTGACACTCCCATCACTGTAACGCCACACAGATCCATGAACACAACCCGTGGAGTAGTATCTGATGCTGATTTGCTCAGCTTGACTGAAGAGGAACTTCTGGAGGGGTGGAAGAGTCAGAATGTGACCAATGTACAAAGGATCACCATTAGAAGAGACAACAAGGCAACACCAACAAAACACCTAATACTCACGTTCGCTTCCAGTAATCTCCCAGAAAGTATTCAAACAGGCTACACAAAGACGTCGATCAGACCATACATACCTAACCCACGTCGTTGTTTTAAATGCCAGAAGTATGGCCATGGCTCACAAAGCTGTCGTGGTCACCAAACTTGTGCACAATGTGGAGTGTCAGGCCACAATTCTGACAATTGCGAAGAACCATCACACTGTGTGAACTGTGGTGGAAATCATGCCGCATACTCACGGTCTTGCTCATTTTGGAAAAAAGAAAAGGAAATCATCACATTGAAAATTAAAGAAAATATCACATTCAAGGAAGCAAGACGAAGAGTGTCGCCATTTTATGGCGCTACATATGCTGATGCGGCGCGTCAGGGGGCAACGCCGCACCAGCCCTCGCCACTCCTTCGGCCAGCGCAGAGCGAGCCGACGGCTGTGGCACCTGCCCCCAAGGCGGCAGTAGTTCAGGCTACTCCGCCTCCTAACGAATTGAGGCCGGAGACTCCAGGGTCCTCTGGTCTCAAGGCCTCCCCTCACCAGGCGAGGCCTAAAATCCGAACCACGAGCTCGCATGTGCGGGCACCCAGTGCCTCTGAGGAGGCAATGGATACTACGGTACCCTTGGTACCAAAAGAGCGGGGCGCCTCCTTGGAGCGCGCCAAGAAAAATAAAAAACCAATAACGGGGCCGGACAACCGTCCTGCCACCTGAATTATTGAGCTCACTCCAACACAGGATACTCTTTGTACACACAGCAGCATCTCTCTTGTGTAAATATGCAGACAGAAATATTACAGTGGAACATCCGAGGCCTTCTTCGAAACCTCGATGACTTACAAGAACTCCTCCATGAACACAATCCAAGAGTGCTGTGTGTACAGGAGACACACCTAAAACGAACTAACACAAACTTTTTACGTAACTATATAATCTTCCGAAAGGATAGAGATGATGCCATGCTACCATCCGGTGGTGTAGCGGTTATAGTAAGTCAAGGTATAGCATGCACACAATTACCCCTTCAAACTTCCCTCGAGGCGGTGGCTGTCCGAGCAGTTATTCTAAACAAACTTGTCACTGTTTGCTCTTTGTACATACCTCCGCACCACCGTCTCGAAAAACTTCAATTCCAGTCTTTAATCGACGAACTACCTGAACCTTATCTGGTCCTTGGGGACCTGAACGCACATAATGGTCTGTGGGGTGACTCTCGCTGTGATGCCCGAGGTCGTCTCATTGAAAAATTCCTCATTTCATCGGGTGCTTGTCTGTTGAATAGGAAAGAGGCAACATACTATAACCTTGCCAACAAAACTTACTCTTCCATAGACCTCAGTATCGCATCTCCTTCACTTGTACCATTACTTCAGTGGAAAGTCATAAATAATCCATACGGAAGTGACCATTTCCCTTTAGTTTTGAGTACACCAATAACAAATGAATGTCCTCCACATGTTCCCAAATGGCTGGTAAACAAAGCCAACTGGGAACGATTTCAAAAGCTTACTCACCTAAATTGGACTGACATATGCGGGTTAGGCATAGATGAAGCTGTGCAGTACTTCACGGCTTTTCTTACTGACGCAGCAACCAAGTGCATTCCACAAACATCTGGACTGCCCGGCAAACGACACGTTCCGTGGTGGAACACTGAGTGCCAGAATGCGTGAAAGGAACAGAACAGGGCATGGAGGTTGCTGCGGAACTCGCCGACAGCGGAAAACCTTGAGAGCTTTAGGAAAATAAATCCTCGAGGCAGGAGAACGCGTCGGCAGGCGAGAAAAGAAAGCTGGCACAAGTTCTTATCAGGGATAAATTCATATACACAAGAGGCTAAAGTCTGGAACATGGTTCGTAGGGTAGCAGGAAGACAAGTACACTCACTCCCACTCGTAAACACACAAGGTGATAGCCTGGAAGATCAAGCGAACTTCCTCGGTGCACACTACGAGCAGGTGTCTAGCTCGTCACACTACACTGAAGATTTCCAAAGACACAAAGCAAAGATAGAAAAGCAGAAACTAGAATCCAAGTGCACAAATTACGAGGAATACAACCAACCTTTCAACTTAGCTGAGCTACAAACATCACTAAACTCTTGCAATAATTCCGCTCCAGGCTACGACCGTGTCACATATGAAATGTTGAAAAACTTGCCGCTCGAAACGCGAAAAACTTTACTCTCTCTATACAATGTTATCTGGCTTTCAGGTACCATCCCTGCTTCTTGGAAAGAGGCTATTGTTATCCCTATTTTGAAACAGGGCAAGGACCCTTCCTCAGTTTCAAGTTATAGGCCCATTGCACTAACCAGCTGCGTTTGTAAACTTTTTGAAAAAATGATAAACCGCCGACTTTTACATTTCCTTGAAACACACAATCTGCTCGACCAATTTCAGTGTGGGTTTCGGGAGGGTAGATCCACCACCGACCATCTGGTGCGTATCGAGGCACAGATCCGAGACGCTTTTGTCCACAAACAATACTTCCTCTCAGTGTTTCTCGATATCGAGAAGGCTTACGACACAACATGGCGTTTTGGGATATTAAGAGACTTGTCTCACCTGGGTGTGCGCGGTAGAATGCTTTCCATAATCGAGAGTTACTTGTCCAATCGGAAATTCCGCGTCCGTGTGGGCAGTACTCTCTCCCAAATATTTGTGCAAGAAACGGGAGTACCGCTAGGCGGTGTACTTAGTTGTACACTTTTTATTATAAAAATGAATTCCTTGCACCTGTCCATCCCCCGCAACATGTTCTATTCCACATATGTCGATGACGTCCAGCTTGGCTTTAAGTCATGCAACCTAGCAATGTGTGAGCGACAGGTTCAGTTAGGTTTAAACAAGGTCTCCAAATGGGCAGAGGAAAACGGATTCCGGCTGAACCCAGGAAAAAGCGCGTGTGTCTTGTTCTCTCGAAAGAGAGGCATGCACTCAGAACCCGACATTGAACTGAACGGCCAACGTCTGTCTGTGAATGCGGAGCATAAATTCCTAGGCTTAATCTTGGACAACAAGTTGACCTTCGTACCACACATAAAATATTTAAAAACAAAATGTTTAAAAGCCATGAATGTTATAAAAGTGTTGTCACGTACTACGTGGGGTAGTGATAGGCAATGCCTCATGAACCTCTATAGAAGCCTTATACGTACCCGCTTAGATTATGAGGCCGTTGTCTATCAGTCTGCCACTCAAAGTGCCTTGAAAATGCTGGACACCGTGCACCATTTGGGCATCCGCCTTTCTACGGGTGCTTTTCGCACCAGCCCCGTAGAAAGCCTTTACGTTGAGTCAAATGAGTGGTCGCTTCATCTGCAAAGAACCTACATGTCCTTTGTATATTTCCTTAAGGTGAAAGCAGACAAGAGGCACCCCTCATACTCTACTATTAATGACTTGGCGAGCTCCATTCTTTTTCAAAATAGGCCTTCAATGAGGCAGCCCTTCTCAGTTCGCCTGAAGGGTCTAGCTGAGGACACTGGAGTGTCACTCGAACACAGTTTAATGGCTCCTGTAGCATACCCGCCATTGTGGCAGTGGCAGACTATAGACTGCGATGTGTCTTTCCTAGAGGTTACAAAACATGCACCTATTGCCCATATCCGAACACACTTTCTAGAACTTCAACACAAATACACACGTCCTGAGTTCTTCACAGATGCCTCCAAGACTAACTCCTCTGTGTCCTACGCTGCTGTCGGCCCATCCTTTTCGGATGCTGGCCCTCTACATCCACGCACAAGTATCTTCACAGCGGAAGCTTACGCGATACTGGTGGCAGCTAAACACATCAAACAATTACAAATACAAAAAGCAGTAATTTATACAGACTCCCTCAGTGTGGTAACGGCTCTGCACAGTCTTAAAAAACAAAAAAACCCAGTCCTTGTCTCACTTTACTCCATTTTGTGCACACTCTACACACACAAACAACATGTCGTAGTGTGCTGGGTGCCAGGGCACCGTGAGATCCAAGGCAACGTGAGGGCGGATCAGCTCGCTGCATCCGCCCATGAGAGCACCGCCATTACATCTATATCAATCCCGGCCCTCGATCTTAAGCCGTCTCTCAAACGAAACCTCAGAGACTACTGGCAGAGCAAGTGGGATACACACACACAAAACAAACTACACGTTATCAAGCCACACCTTGGCCATTGGCCACCAGTATCAAAATCACGTCTAACAGAGGTAACACTAACAAGACTCAGGATAGCACACACATACACGACACACACACATCTTTTATCCGGTGGTGATCCACCATTGTGTGATAAATGTGGTGAGACATTAACCGTTCTTCACGTTTTAATTCAATGTAAACATTTAGACAGTCTAAGAAGACACCACTTCCCACTATCCTACCGACAACATATACCTTTACACCCTGCAATGTTCGTCGGTAGGGAACCGCTTTTTAGTCACAAATCACTATTAGCGTTTTTAAAGGAAATTCATAATTTTCATATCATATACCCGGGCATACCGTAGCACGACCTCTCTTGAGAGGTTTTTGCTGCGGTGGCTACACAGGAAAGCACATGCCTCGCGGCCCTTGGACGCAAGGGTATGAACGAGTGAGGCACTTGTGCTAATGCCATACATATCCACCATCGTCTTATTATCACCAACTTTTGTCATCATTCACACCACACACATCTTTCACGGCATGGTCATCATTTTATTACTTGTATGTTCTTACCCGCCTTATCGCGAGGAATTTTATGGCCCTTATACAGCCGCTTATCACAATCATTGTCCATATTTTTAGTAAGATGAAATGGCGCTCTTTGGCCAACAAATGGCCCTTGCGCCAAAAAACACCATATATCATCATCATCATCTCCATTTTTTCTGCTGTTCGGCCGAGAACCAACATTGCCTCTAGACACCGTCATACCGTTCTCTGGAGTACTGACCAGTGAATATGCGACGGACGCTAGCACTCGGGCTCCTCACGCACGCGAAATCACCCGTACTCGCCTTCTGACCTCTCAAGAGAAGCAACGCCGCTTGTATGACCAACGACACCGCGACGTACACTTTCTGCCCGGTTCTTTGGTCCTGCTCTGGTCACCGACCCATCAAGTTGGCTTGTCAGAAAAACTGCTTACTCGCTACACAGGCCCATACCGAGTCCTTCGTGTGGTTACTCCTGTAACATATGAAATTGGTCCTGCCACCCCGTCGCCTTCATGTGCCCAACAGGCTACCGATATTGTACATGTTGCGCGCTTGAAGCCCTACAACTCTCCTACTCACGTTGACATTTAAATGCGCCGAGACGGCGCTTGTGCCGCCGGGGGTTATGCTACATGCATGTATATTGATATTCTAGGGGGCGACACGCGTGCGTGTCTGACGAGGAAGACGAAGGGTTGTCTCCGCTCGATTGCTGGTGAACCGGTCACGCCATTACAGCTGGTTTCGAATATATCTAATCACCAGCCTCGTCGTTAAGGTGTCTCTTCTTTTCCGCAACACTATTTTCGCCATCAGGGCTCCTCCGTGTCTTTTTATGGTTCCCTTGCTTTCGGTAGAAGGTATTCAAAATACGTAAATTATTGCATTCTGCAAATTCTACAAGTAGCTCCCCTCTTGTAGTTATAGTACCAATGCCATAAACTCCTAATGCCTGGTTTCCAGCCTGTTTTTTCCCTCCATTTGCATTGAAGTCCCCTATTAGTAACTGATAAGAACTGATACTGTGCTTAGTCCTTACTCATTGCCCATTCCACGCCTTCATAGAAGCTTTCAACTGACGCGTCATCATGTCTGAACGTAGACGCATAAGCCTGTACCACCTTTATGCAATGACACCTACGCCCCACCAGAGCCTGGCCTCGATGACTGTCACACCTGTCCCGAGCTCATATTCTGTGGCCATGCCAACGTATGCTCAGGTTGCTGCTAGGACACCTGCACCCCAGCAAAGCCCAATGCAGCTACCAGCGCCCGAAGTGCATGGTTCGCTCAACTCACTCGCACCGCGACCATCTTCCCAGCCTTTCAACGCCTGGCGCAGTTCGCGGCCGACTTGCTTCTATTGCGGCATACGTGGTCATATTTCAAGGTTTTGCCGACGCCGTCAGCAAGACGAACGATGAAGCTACGATAACCTCTAACGGGACGACTTCTACGCGACTGGACCACCCTATCGTCGGCTGTATCCGAACAGCACACGTCGGTCGCCGTCTCCGCAGAACTTTGACCCAGTTGGCAGTTCCCGGTTCTCACGTCGTCACTCACCTTCACCGATGCGGCGTTCCTCTACTCCTCTCCGACCTTCTACTTCAATTCCCGAACGCCAACTGGAAAACTAAACAGTGCAGCTTCGGGAGGAAACGCTGCATCTTTCGAACTGCGTCACACTTCTCCGGACCGCCCATCGAATGTTTTATTGGTGTATGTTGAAGGTATACAGACAGAGGCACTGGTGGACACAGGCGCATCACTTTCCGTAATTCGTGCAGACTTTTGTGCCCGCTTGAAAAAAGTTAGGACGCCCTACGATGCTCCTCCCCATCGTTGCGCAGATGGAGTCCCTATTCAGCCTTCAAGTTTTTGCACAGTCCGCGTTTTCATAGATGGCATCCTTCACCACATTCAGTTTCTTGTACTTCCTTTGTGCACTCACACGGTAATTTTAGGATGGGACTTCCTTTCTTCGGCATCAGCTTTCATATCGTGTCGTCAGCGAGTCATTCAAATGTCAGCTACTGAGAGTTCATCGGATGTCCATCCATACAGCTTCCGTTTCGTTGCTGCCACTGATTGTTTCATTTCGCCAGGAGATGAACAACTTCTAACGATCGCTTCAGATACTATAGTTAATGGTGACGTGTTCATAGCTCCATCAGTTCGCTTCAAACATGCGGGGCTTACCATAGCACCCGGCCTTGTGCGGTTTAACGACGGTAAAGCATTGGTCACCGCCTTGAATCCAACTTCTTTGCCAGTGATGCTGCCCCAGGGCACTGCTGTGAGCTGCTTCGCAGACAGTGAGCCCTTTTCGCTGGTTCCCCTTCACGCAGAATCACCGGCTTTGTCTGCTACTACTGATATCAAGGCTACCACTGTTACCTTAAATGACACCATAAGTCCTCACCTCACTGCCGAGCAAAAGAGCGACCTCTTAGACCTTCTCCAAAATGCACAGCCTTCCGTTTGATGTACATTGCAAAGTTCTGGGCCGCACCTCCGTTGCAGAGCGCAACATCGAAACCGAAGGCAGCTCCATTGCACGCCGCCGTCCATACCGTCTCTCTTCGGCAGAACGGCAAATCATTGAGGAAAACATCGCCGACATGCTCAAACGGGATATTATTCGACCTTCATCCAGCTCCTGGTCGTCTCCTGTGGTGTTGGTCCGGAAAAAGGATGGCTCTGTCCGCTTTTGTGTTGATTACAGAGCGCTCAATAATATCACGAAAAAAGACGTATATCTGTTGCCACGCATAGATGATGCCCTGGACTCCCTACAAGGCGCAGAATATTTCTCCAGCCTCGACCTCCGATGCGGGTATTGGCGAATACCTATGCGCGAAGCAGGCAAAGAGAAAACAGTGTTTGCGACGCCTGACGGGCTTTACGAAATTAACGTCATGCCCTTTGGCTTATGCAACGCTCCAGCAACATTCGAGCGCATGATAGATACTGTCTTACGTGGTCTCAAATGAAAAACCTGTTCATGTGATTTAGACGACATCGTCATTTATTCTTCTACTTTTTCTCAGCACCTTAAGCGTTTGGACCAAGTTCTAACGTGCATTTCGAACGCTGGCCTACAGCTCAATACAAAAAAGTGCCACTTCGCCAGCACAAGCATCAAAGTATTGGGTCGCCTTGTGAGCAAAGATGGCGTTCGACCCGACCCCGACAAGGTTGCTGCCGTAATTAGTTTTCCACGTCCGCGCAATCAAAAACAATTGCGAAGTTTCATGGGCCTGGCGTCTTACTTCCGCCGCTTCATCCGTCACTTTGCTGTCATTGCGGGGCCATTACACAAGCTTCTGACGTCAGGGACGAATTTCACGTGGACTGACGAGTGCGAATGTGCTTTCCAAGCCCTTAAGCGTGCTTTGACATCAGACCCTGTTCTCCGTAACTTCGATGAGAGTGCACCCACTTTCCTCCACAGAGATGCCAGCGGCCACGGAATCGGTGCTGTCCTCCTCCAGAGCGACGACACTTCACGTGAGAGAGTAGTTGCGTATGCCAGCCGCGCACTAACACCTGCAGAGCAGAACTACTCGATAACAGAGCAGGAATGTCTCGCTGTCGTTTGAGCCATCCAGAAATTTCGACCTTATCTGTATGGACGCCACTTCACTGTGGTTACCGACCACCATGCCCTATACTGGTTGTCCTCGCTGAAGAATTTGTCTGGGTGCCTCGGTCGCTGGATACTGCGTTTGCAAGAGTACACTTTTGACGTTGTGTACAGGTCCGGCAAACAGCATCAGGATACTGACGCTCTCTCTCGCTGCCCTCTGCCACTTTCATCTCCAACCACGCATCCTGAATGCCCCTCAGGTGATCAAGCGGCTTCCTCTTCACTCACGTTATCACCCCTGGCAGTTGCTGGGTAGCTACCTTTAAACAACAGCGCCCAGTTTGCCACGTACCAACGTGACAACCCCTACTGTAACCGCATCATCGGATACTTGAATGGCTCGCCTTCTCCACCTAATGCCAGACTACGTCATCAGCTGCGGCTGTTCAAGCTAGAGAACAATGTCCTGCAGCACTATACTTACAATGCGGAAGGGCATCGGTGGGTGCCAGTACTTCCCCGTTCGCTGCGTAAACAAGCTCTCGAAGCATTGCACGACGAACCATCAGCTGGAGACTTGGGAT